>NW_027263693.1:0-5497 GCF_044049455.1 Aspergillus lucknowensis | reverse complement strand
TATAAAAATATTTATTTAGACTAGATTACTAAAATAAATAACTTTCAACCAAGTTATTTATATTAAAGTTTTAGAAAATACTTATAGAAATATATTAAATAAGATAAGATATATCTATTATTAACTACTAACAAACTAATAGACAAGTAGAAAAACAGTTTAATTAATTAAATAGTACTTATAATACTATATAAATTAGAATTAAAATAATTAGATAGAATTATTGCTTATAGCTTAATTTATAATTAATAATATAAAAAATATGATAACAAGTATTATACCTTATTATATAAATCTTAGAAAATATCTTAAAATATATTAGGAGATACTACTTGCTAAAAAATAGTTAAATATAGTATTAATATATATTACTTATATAAAGATATTATACTAATCTATAACTAATAATATTAGATAGATAAAGGAAAAAATAAAATTCTATTATAATATGAAGTATAAAAATATGCTATAACTTTAAAAAGAAAAGAAAGTCTACCTGCTATAATAAATAATAGAAAAAAAAGGTTTTAATATTAAGAGTAAATAACCAAGTAATAAACTTAATATTATAAAATATAAACTATTTAAGATTAAAAAAAAACTTGTAAATAATAATTACTACTTAATACTACTAATAAAAATATAAGTGTATCTAATATTCTATATCTTATTACTTGAACTAATAAAAAATCTAGAAAATACTAATAATAAAATAACTAAAATTAATAAAGAGTATAAAGTTAAATAAATCCTAGACTAATAAATAGAGAAAGATTAGATTTAATATCTTATTAAGTAGAAAGACTATATAAAAAAAAGAACTTTTAGAAACTAGTTAAGTATCTTAATTATCCTAAAAAGATTCTATAATTCTAGTAATAAACTAGTTAAAAAAGAAATCTTCTAAAAAAAGTAATAAAAAAGTACTAGTAGCTTGTATAATATAAACCTATAAAATTTTATTTTAAATAACTAGTATTTATTATACTTTTTTAATTTTCTTTTATTTATACTTTTCTTCTTCTAACTTTTCCAACTTTTTAATCTCTTTATATCCTAAGTAGCAAAATTGCCTGCCAATTTATAAAAAAGGTCTTCTTATTTCTAAAAATAATATAATTAAGCAAGAAATTTAGCAAGAGAATCTTGCAAGACCTAGATTTTATCTTAAATTTTTATTTTCTTTTCTTAAATTTCTTACTATATTATAACTAGATATTTCTACTTGCTATTAATAAAGGATAATTCTAACTTGATATATTTTTAATATAACTAAATATACTTCTTATAACAAGTTAAATTTTTAGATTTTATACAAGATTTATTTAGCTAAAAGTAGTAAACACAAGATATAACTATTATAAACCTGCTTTTTTTAATCTTTTATTTAAGATCTTGCTTTTACATGCTAGAACTTAAAGATATTATAAAATTAGTACTAAAATATTAGAAAAAGGACTAGATAAGCTACAACTAAACTTATTTAGAAAATACTATTTATTATATTTTTGGGGATAAAGACCTTAAGAAAAGGGGATTATTAGAGATTTAGATATTAATAGCTAATAGATCCTGCTATACTATAGCTCTATATTATAATACTAAGAAATAATAATATGCTAACCTAGTTGTATTAAATAATATAATACTAGGGCAAATTAGGACTATAATTATACTTGTTAAAGAAAAAGAGTATAATAAGGATAAGTATTAGCATGCTTGTTAAAGGGAAAAAGCATAATAAGAATAAGTTAAAGAAATATAGAAGGACTATTATTACTTATATTTAGAAGTTTTATTCTTTATTTATTATTAACTAGATTAATAATATACCTATTGTTTACTAATTACTTTGGTTATCTGCCTCTTTCTAATACTTTATTTGACCTTCATAATCTATATTCTCCTTATCCTGTCAAGAATGTCCTTAGGCGTTCTCCTATGGATCAATCGGCGGACCCTAAATCTAACAACTATGGATGAGATAGGCCTCTAATAGCTTCAAAAGATTTTTATTCCTGCAACTAGCAGCTATATAGTTGGTTAATATTAATTGCTTATATTAGATAGCTATAAAAGTTATTTTATACTTGTTTTTAACAAAATTTATAGTAAAAATAATATTATAGCTATTTACATGCCTTCTTATTTATTATATCTTCTATAGCCTCTTGATATTAGTTGCTTTTAGCTTTTAAAGTTTATATATAATAATTTGGTTAAATTAAGAATATACTTAGGGTTCTACTATATTAATAAATTTGACTTTCTAAAGGCCTATTTTATAGCCTGTATAACTATTTTTATACCTTAAAATATTTAAAATAGCTTTGCTATAACTAGTATATAGTTATTTAATTTCTAGCAAGTTCTTAATAGGTTAAATATTATACTTACTATATTAACTCTATCTAGAAGCTATAATAGAATCTTTATAAGTTTCTTAATACTAGTAATATCTTATATAGTTTACTAGTTATAGAAAAAAGTATTTTTACTAAAAAAATTGCTTAAAAACAGTTTTTAATACCCTTTAATACCTTTAAAAATAGCCTTATAGCAAGTTCTAAAAGGCTACAAGATAGCTTTATATAATACTACCTATCTATCCTAGGAATACTATAAGTTTTATACAGAAAATAAGAAGGCAAGGTAGAAAAGGCATTAATCTAAATACTAGATATCTAATAATAAAGGCCTGTCAATACAGGAAGGTAAAGACCTCATGATATTGAGAAATGATCAAGAATATAAGGTTGGGGGGTCTTTAATAACTCCTGTATCTCCACCTTCTGAAGTGCTAAGACACGCTCTACCAAAGTATTCTAATTGTGGTATTCAGGGCCATATTAGAACTAGATGTCCTGTACCTTTAGATACCTAATTTTAATTAATATTAGTGTTTGTGGGTGGTTGGCAATTAATTCAAGTTCTAAAAGCGCGGTCGAAATCGAGGAGGTGATCCGCTCGGTGGGGAAATACGTTAACGTATTTCCCGACCAAACTGGACACCCGACCAAGTCAGACACCTCATTGATTTTGACCGTGTTATTCAACCAACCACCATGCCATAAAAACCATATTTATCAGGTCAAGAATTAGCTGAGCAAGAGGGGAGGACCTAGCTTGTAATATCTACTTTAAAAAATGATAAAATATTAAGTGCTTGTTGAGTAGCAAAGCTTTATAATATGCCTTATATAATATTATATAATTAAATAAATAGAGTCTAATATTAAGGCTAGTAACATGCTAATAGCCACAGGCTTTCTAAAACTTAGAAAGAGTTTTTAGTAAAATAGATTCTATCTAGAGATTTATATAAACTTCCTTTTAGATCTAGAGATATAATAGAAGTAGCTAATCTTCTTCTTCAAGCTATAGTATTAACCCTTCTTTAGCTAATTAGGAAGAACTAGGTAATAAAATTTGTTAAATATTAAGATAAACTAAAAACTTAATATATATAAAGTTATAGCTATTAACAAGCTAAATATAAGGATTTCTAGCTTCTAAAGGTATGGTTTAATTAATTATAGGAAGTCTAAATAAAGTATAGGATTAGTAATAAAAATATTTATAATTTTAATAAAACTGGCTTTGCTATAGGTCTAATAGTAATTACTAAAATAGTTACTAGATCTAATATACCTAGGAAACCTTATCTAATTTAACCTAGAAATCTTGATCAGGTTATAATAATTAAATCTATTAATATAATAGGGTGGTTGGTTCCTATATATATTATTTTTAAAGGAAAGGTTTATATCAAGGGATAGTATAAAGAACTTGCCTTGCTAATAGACTAGAAGATTAAATTAAATTTTAATAGTTAGATTATAAATAAGATAGGCCTCTAGTAGCTTTAAAATATTGTTATTTCTATAACTAGCAGTTATATAGTTAGCTAATATTAATTACTTATATTAGATAGCTATAGAAATTATTTTATACCTGCTTTTAATAAAATCTATAGTAAAAATAATATTATAGCTATTTATATACTTTTATATTTATTATATCTTCTATAGCCTCTTGATATTAGTTACTTTAAGCCTTTAAAGCATGCTTATAGGAAGATTATTAAGATAAAAAATATACCTTGGAATCTACTATATTAACAAACTAGACTTTTAAAGGTATATTTTATGGCCTATATAACTGTTTTTATACCTTAAAATATTTAAAATAACTTTATTATAGCTAGTATATAGCTATTTAATCCCTAGCAAGTCCTTGATAGATTAAATATTATACTTGCTATATTAACTTTACCTAAAAGCTATAATAGGGCTTTTATAAACTCCTTAATACTAGCAATACCTTATATAGTTTACTAGCTATTAAAAAAAGTATTTTTATTTAAGAAACTACTTAAAAATAGTTCTTAAAATCTTTTAATACTTTTAAAAGTAGTTCTATAGCAAGTTTTAAAGGGCTATAAGATAGCTCTATATAAAGCTACTTATCTAGCACAGGAAAACTACAAGCTCTATATAGAAAACAAGAAGGTAAGATAGAAAAGGTATTAATCTAAATATTAAATACCTAATAATAAAGTCCTATTAATATAGGAAGGTAGAGACCTTATAGTATTAAGAAATAATTAAGAATATAAGGTAGGGGGGCTATATCTATAGCTTAACCTTCTAAAGTGCCAAGACATGCTTTACAAAAAATATTTAAATTATAATATTCAGGGCTATAATAGAACTAGATATCCTATACCTTTAGTTACCTAATTTTAATCTATATAAGAGTTGGTTGGTGGTTGAGAATTGATTCAAGTTCTAAAAGCGCGGTCAAGATCAATGAGGTGTCTAACTTGGTCGGGTGTCCAGTTTGGTCGGGAAATACGTTATATTAAGAGGAGAATTAAGAATAGTTCTTAAGTAAAAAAATAATAATAGAAAATTATAACCTATCTTATTCTATTTAAGAAAGATAACCTAAGCTAAGTAGAATTATAATATATATAATTAAAAGATATTTATAATTATTAAAGGATTTAAGTATTGGAAATATTATTTATAAAAAAAATATAAAATAATTATTTAAATAGATTACAAGAACTTAATATTCTTTATAATAATAAAAGAACTTAAAGAATAACAAGTATAGTAGGCTTAAGAGCTTTTATAATACTAATTTAAGATTAAGTATATTAATAATAAAAAAATATTATAATAAATATACTAGGTAGAAACTCTAATTATATAATTAATATTAAGAATCTAGAAATAAATATAATAAAAATTAATAAAAATAAATTATAATTTAACCAAGAAGTATAGCTAGTAATAGTAGTTATAATTAATAACTATAAGTTTCTTATATAACTTAAGAAAAAATAAAAAAAAGATAAAATAATCTAAACCTAGAAGTTTAACACAAATAATATTAAAGAAAATAATAGAGTATTATTATAAATAGAATAATTATAGTACATAATAAAATAATTAGAAAAATAATTTAAAAATACTATATTCTACTATTT
>NW_027263692.1:0-5855 GCF_044049455.1 Aspergillus lucknowensis | reverse complement strand
TATTAATATATATTGCTTATATAAAGGTATTATACTAATTTATAACTAATAATATTAGATAAGTAAAAAAGAAAATAAAGTTTTATTATAATAAAAAGTATAAAAATAGGCTATAATTTTAAAAGAAAGAAAGAATTTATTTATTATAATAAATAATAGGAAAAAAAATTTTTAATATTAAAAGTAAATAATCAAGTAATAAACTTAATACTATAAAATATAAACTATTTAAAATTAAAAAAGAACTTGCAAATAATAACTATTATTTAATATTACTAGTAAAAATATAAGTTTACCTAGTATTTTATATTTTATTATTTAAATTAATAAAAAATCTAGAAAATACTAATAATAAAGTAATTAAGGTTAATAAGAAGTATAAAATTAAAAAAATCCTAGACTAATAAATAGAAAAGGATTAAATTTAATATCTTATTAAGTAAAAGGATTACTTACTAGAAAATAACTTTTAAAAACTTGTTAAATATATTACCCTAAAAAGATTCTAGAATTCTAGTAATAAACTAGTTAAAAAAAAGGACTTTTAAAAAAGATAATAAGAAAGTACTAGTAGCTTATATAATATAGGCCTATAAAGTTTTATTTAAAGTAACTAGTACTTGTTATACTTTTTTAATTTTTTTTTATGTTTTTTTTTTTCTAACTTTTCTAACTTCTTAATTTTCTTAATATTATAAATAATAAAATTACCTACTTGTTTTTAAAGCAAATTATCTTGTTTTCAAAAATAATCTATTTTTACTATTATCTTAGCTATTATAGTTTAAGCTTCTTTTTCCTAAAAATAAATTTTATTTTAAGTATTAATAAGATATTACTACTTGCTATTAAAGAATATTTCTTAATATATAATATATTTTTGACCTAATTATATATATTTATTATAACAAGAAAAACCTTTAGACTTAATACAAGACTTATTAAGCTAACTATAATAAATATAAAGAATAACTATTATAAAGCTATTTTTCTTAAGATAATAATTAAGCCTGTTTTTATTAATACTTAACTTTAAAAATATTACAAGATTAGTACTAAAATATTAAAAAGAACTAGATAAGTTATAACTAAACTTACCTAGAAAAGTACTATTTATTATATTTTTAGGATAAAAACCTTGAAAAAAGGGGATTATTAAAAAACTTAAATAATAATAGCTAATAAATCTAATATATTATAGCAGCCTGCTATAATATTAATAGGAATATATTATACTAATCTAATTATAGTAATATAGATATATTAATATTATACTAAGAAATATAGTTATAGCTATCCAAGCTACAAATTATAATAAGTATAATAATAGGTATAGCTAATATAGCTAAAGGATATAATAACTATAATAAATAGTAAATATATAAGAACTATTATTACTTATATTTAGAAATTTTATTTACTATCTATTATTAACTAGATTAATAATACACCTATTATTTACTAATTACTTTAGTTATCTATTTTTTTTTATACTTTATTTCCTTTTAGACAATCTATATTCTCTTTACCCTGTCAAGAATATCCTTAGGCATTCTCCTACAGATTATCGGTGGACCCTAATCTAACACCAGGCAACGTGTTCCCAACTGGACCAAAAGGTCACTATGATTAGACCCAATGGTCTGATCTGCCTGGATCGCATCTATATAGCCTGCGCCATGACAAATAAAGCATGTAGTTATAATAATATTATATCTATCTACATGCCTCCTTATTTATTATATCTCTTGTAGCTGCTTGGTATTAGCTATTTTAGTCTTTTAAAGCATGTATATAGGAAGATCATTAAGTTAAAAGCATACCTTGGAATTGTTAGATTTAGGGTCCGCTAATCAATCTGTAGGAGAATGCCTAAGGATATTCTGGATAGGATAAAGAGAATATAAGTTGTTAGAGTCAAACAAAGTATAGAAAGAGGTAGATAACTAAAAATAATTAGTAAATAATAGGTATATTATTAATCTAGTTATAATAGATAAAGAATAAACCTTCTAGATATAGATAATAATAATTCTTATATATTTATTCTTATAGTATCCTTAAGTATTATATAATATTTATATCAGAATACCTGCTTTATTATATTAGATTATATTAGATTATCTAATACTATTATAGTCTAGATTAGTTCTAGTATTATATTACCTAATATAACTAGATTAGTATATCTTGTATTCTATTCTATTATAATATAATACTATAGTATAATAGATTTATTAGCTATTAATACTCAAGTTTTTTAATACTTTCTTTTTTTTTATGGGTTTTGTCCCTAAAAATATAATAAATAGTATTTTTTTGGAAAGTCTAGTTATACTTATCTTGCTTTTTTAATATTATAATACTAGTTTTATTACAGCTTTAGATTCTAGTATCTAAAAGCAAAATCTTAAATATTAAATTAAAAAGAGTAGTTTTATAATAGTTACTTTTTATATTTAGTATTTTTAACTAGATAAATTATATAAAAAATCTAAAGGTTTAAATTATTATAATAAGTATATTTAGTTAGGTTATAAATATATTATTTTTAAGCTATTATTTTTTAATATAAAATAGAAATATTTTATAATAGTATAACAAGAGCTTTAATTAAAAAATTAGAAATTTAAAAATAGATTAAACTATTAGTAGCTTGTTTATATTATATTTAGAAATAAAAATAGGTTTTTAATTATTATATAAATGATTTTATTTCTTATAAAATTAAGAGAATTAAAAAGTTAGAAAGTTGGAAAAAGAAGAGTATAAATAAAAAAAATTAAAAAAATATAATAGGTATTAGTTATTTTAAATAAAACTTTATAGGCCTTTATTATCTAGGCTATTAATACTTTTTTATTACTTTTTTTAGAAGATTTTTTTTAACTAGTTGATTGCTAGTATTCTAAAATCTTTTTAGGGTAATTAAAATATCTAACTAGTTCTTAAGAGTTATCTTTTAGTAGGTAACATTTTTACTTAATAAAATACTAAATTTAATCTTTTTTTATTTATTAGCCTAGGATTCTTTTAATTTTATATTTCTTATTAATCTTAGTTATTTTATTATTAGTATTTTCTAGATTTTTTATTAGTTCAAGTAATAAAATATAAAATATTAGGTAAACTTGTATCCTTGCTAGTAATATTAAATAGTAGTTATTATTATAAGCTTTTTCCTAATTTTAAATAGTCTATATTTTATAATATTAAACTTATTATTTAATTACTTGCTTTTAATATTAAAATCTTTTTTTTATTATTTATTATAACAGGTAAACTTTTTTAAAATTATAGCATGTTTTTATACTTCTTATTATAGTAGAATTTTATTTTTTTTATCTATCTAATATTATTAATTATAGATTAGTATAATACTTTTATATAAGTAATAAATATTAATACCATATCTAATTATTTTTTAGTTAATAATATTTCCTAATATATTCTAGAATTCCTTCTAAGATTTATATAGTAAGATATAATGCTTATTATTATATTTTTTATATTATTAATTATAAATTAAGCTCTAGGTAATAGTTCTATCTAATTATTGTAATTTTAGTCTATATAGTATCATAAGTATTATTTAACTAATTAAATTATTCTTTTTTGACTTATTTATTAGTTTATTAGTAATTAGCCATAAATATATGTTAACGTAATTCCCGACCGAACGGCCAACCCGACCGAGTGGCCAACCGCCTCGATTTTCAGCGCGCTTTTAGAACTTGAAGCGATTTTCAACCACCAACCAACGCCGATATTAATTAAAATTAGGTATCTAAAGGTACGGGACATCTAGTTCTCTTATAGCCCTGAATATTATAGTTCAAGCAGGTTGGTAGAGCATGTCTTGGTGCTTTGGAAGGTTGAGCTGTAGATATTGTTAAAGACACCTCTACCTTATGTTCTTGATTATTTCTTGATACTATGAGATCTCTACCTTCCTGTATTAATAAGCCTCCATTATTAGGTATCTAGTATTTAGATTAACGCCTTTTCTATCTTGCCTTCTTATTTTCTATATAAAGCTTGTGGTTTTCTTATACTAGATAAGTAGTATTATATAAAGCTATCTTATAGCTTTTTAGAACTTGCTATAGAGCTATTTTTAAGAATATTAAAAGGCTTTAAGAACTATTTTTAAGTAATTTTTTAAGTAAAAATACTTTTTTTTATAGCTAGTAAACTATATAAGATATTACTAGCATTAAGAAGCTTATAAAGGCCTTATTATAGCTTCTAGATAGAGTTAGTATAGCAAGTATAATATTTAATCTATTAAGGACTTGCTAGGGATTAAATAGCTATATACTAGCTATAATAAAGCTATTTTAAATATTTTAAGATATAAAAATAGTTATACAGGCTATAGAATAGGCCTTTAAGAAGTTTAATTTATTAATATAGTAGAATCTTAAGTATATTCTTAATTTAACTAAACTACTATATATATACTTTAAAGGTCTAAAATAGCTAATATTAAGAGGCTATAGAAAATATAATAAATAAGAAGGTATGTAGATAGCTATAATATTATTCTTATTATAGATTTTATTAAAGGCAGGTATAAAATAACTTTTATAACTATCTAATATAAGTAATTAATATTAAATAACTATATAGCTACTAGTTATAGGAATAAAAACCTTTTAAAGCTACTAGAGGCCTATTTTATTTATAATTTAATTATTAGGACTTAATTTAATTCTCTAGTCTTCTAGCAAGGCAAGTTCTTTATACTATTTCTTAATATAAACCTTTCTTTTAAAAATAATGCATGTAGGAACTAACCACCCCTTTAAATTAATATTTTTAATTATTATTACCTACTTGCAATTCCTAGATTAAATAAGATAAGGTTTTCCAGGTATCTAGGACCTAGTAACTACTTTAATAGTTACTATTTAACTTATAGCAAAGCTAGTTTTATTAAAATTATAAATATCTTTATTTAAGATACTATATTCTAGTTAGACCTGCTAGAGTTGCTTAAACCACCTTTTTATAACTTTTAGATTCTTGTATTTAGCTTGATTATAATTATACTTTCTTGTATATTAAGATTAGACTTCTTTATAGTATTAAATAAGACCTGTAATCTAGTTCTTTCTAATAGATTTATATAGAGTTGCTATATCTACTTGCAGGATAAGATTTGCTATTTTCTAAACCTATATATGCCTTGGAGAAACTCCATGTGTATCCTAAGATACTATCTAATTAACTAAGTAGTCTTCCTGATTTTAAGAAAGCCTATAGCTATTTGCATGAAATTCTAATTAAAATAGTTAGCTAGCAAGTTATTTGCAGAGTATTATATAGGGAATATTAAAAGCCTTTGCTACATGATTAATACTTTAAATTTTAGACTTTTTTAAAGCTTTAATTGCAAGTTAGATCCTGCTCTCTTGCTCCAACAAGTTTCAAGGATTTTAACGCGCTTTTGGTAGCATGGTGGAGGTTTGAATTCGACGTGTTGAATGGCGCGTTGAAAATCGAGGTGGTTGGCCACTCGGTCGGGTTGGCCGTTCGGTCGGGAATTACGTTATCTTATTTTATATATTTTTATAAGTATTTTCTAAAACTTTATTATAAATATAAATAGTTTGTCTTGGTTAGAAATTATTTATTTTAGTAGTCTAGTCTAAATAAATACTTTTTATAATATTAAATATACGAACTTTTTTATAGTAATATTCTTTTATATTAGCCTAATAATTATATATATAATTCTTGTAATAAGATTTTTTAATAATAATAATTTTTAAATAAAATTAACTATGTTTTTTTATAATTTTATTAAAATTTCTAGTATTTATATCTTACAATATAATTAATAATATAAT
>NW_027263691.1:0-6060 GCF_044049455.1 Aspergillus lucknowensis | reverse complement strand
ATGTGAGTATACTCCTGCAGATTTGTTGAGCAGTGACACAGCAATTGGAGGTCGTTTGGCGGGTCGGCATGTAGGGCACATAACGGACACGTACTGACGGTATCGCCTCCCTTGCTCTTCAGAACCAGCGCCCCGCCGTCCTGGGAAAAGCACAAATCGAGGTCAAGCTGGCTAGGAACTCTAACTCCGGACTTGGAGCTACACTCGGCATGGAGATGATAGTCATCGTCCAAAACGATTGTGGAGCAAGTGTTGATGAAATTGCCAGCATGGACTAAAGCCGCGAAGAGCCAAGTGATTATCAGATATCTCATCTTGGGTAAGAGCATGATGCCGCTGAAGAAAGCTGCAGCCATACGAAGATACTTAGAAAGGAGTGCCCGCACATATACTGTACAACCTTGTCGTGTTTCGCTCACCTAGTACGAATGCGGCCCCAGCAGCATATTTGGAGTCGGCGCTCGTCTATGTGCAGCGAGGGCCCCATCCACCAGTACGCAACGGACCCAACACCTGTAGGTTCTATCTCAGATCCCTTCGCCGCGTGCCGCTGGGCCACATCCTATGGCCACTCTTCACAACCGCTTGTTCCGCGACGAGGTTACTAAAGGAGTTAGCGCACCACGCGTGGTAACCTCAACCCTGTTTTTAAGGTCCCAATTCGGCTGGCGCCACCGCGTCCAGCGAGCAGCGTCTCTGCACCACCCAACCACCCACATCGATCTCTCGCTATAAAGCCAGGATCCCCTTGAATTGGCGTCCGCTGCAGATGTCCCCAAAGCGAACCCGCGTCAAGTATGTCTCATTCTCCAGCATTGCTGCATAGGACTGACGGCATCACCAGATCACCTAGATCTTACAGAGAAGTCCGAAACTGGATTCCAGATTGCTTATACAACAAGTGCTTTTCGAACCCTAACTGCCAATATACGCTATTCCATATATGGCAAGTGTGTATTTTAACGTATGTTTCGCATACCAGCTCTTCTGAATGAAACGAATCTGTACCTGACTCATCTGTTTTATTCCCGTATTGTTACAATTCTAAAAATAAAACCCAACAACCATGACGTCGCCAGGTCAGGAGCCATCAACATTCAAACAACCATCACAAAATGGCGAAGAACCTCGATTCTTGCCAGCGTAACATGATTGTTCATATGATATGCAGCAAGAAAGCACTTACGATACCACAGATTGCCAAGGCAGTGAATTGTAGTGAACGCACCGTCACTAAGATATGCAGGAAAATGAGATTATTCGGCAGCGCGAGATCTCCCCCAGTCCGTGTCGGCCGACCACCGGCCATTACTCCTGTGATGCTCGATGCCCTCCTTGATCACCTCACCCAAAAACCAACCCTATACGTTGAAGAGATGGCCATCTACTTATGGGACGAATTTGCTGTTCTGCCTTCGCCATCCAGTGTCAAACGTGCCCTTGCCAGTGCCGGTTGGACCAGGAAGAAGGCCCAGCAAAAAGCAAGGGAACAGAATCCTGACCTACGGGCTTTCTACCAGCATAAACTATCTGCGTTCCGTTCCTACCATTTGGTTTTTGTTGACGAATCGGGGTGTGATAAGAGGGTGGGATATCGACGGAGTGGTTGGTCTCCTTCAGGAGTGACACCAGTTCAAGTATCTAAATTCCACCGGGGCGAACGCTACCAGATACTACCAGCATACGCTCAGGACGGGATCTTATTGTCCCGCATATTTACGGGGTCAACGGATGCTATATTTTTCGAATCTTTTATTGAGCAACTGCTGCAGCATTGTGGGAGATGGCCAGAGCCGAAATCGGTTCTTGTTATGGATAATGCATCGTTCCATCATTCCGATCGAGTCAAGCAGCTGTGCGCCGACGCAGGGGTTAAGCTCCTGTACTTGCCGCCGTATTCCCCGGACTTCAACCCTATCGAAGAGTTCTTTGCCGAGCTGAAGTGTCATATCAAGAAAGTGTGGCCAACCTCCCACCGGACGCTCAGGGAGGGGTTTCATGTCTTTCTTCGGAGGTGCCTTCACGAAGTTGGTGCAAGAAGGGAGAGTGCCGAAGGCCATTTTCGACATGCAGGCTTAACGGTGGAGAGGCATCCATGAAGCCTACACTTTCTAAAGTTATATCTCCTTGTAATATTGCTACCAGGCTAAGTCGATTTTGCAAGGCGTCTGGCTTAATAATACTTCGTGTTAGGGGGTAGGCCCTGTGATTGATCTTCCTTCTGGACATCGTGGTAGTTAGTATCTAAAACTTTTTTTCTTTTGGTTGGCAATGGAGATACACAAACCAGCAACTTTCCAAAACTCTCGACAAGCTTGACTTCATACTCGCAGTATGCTTTCTCACGAGTACCCATATCTTTGAAAGTTGTTGCAACATCGAAATCGATCCATACAATTCTGGTGCCAGATACAACAAGCATATTCTTGGGATAGATGTCATGGTGATGGACATGCGCATCATGGATCTCCCTGATCCCATCAACAGCGTCGCAAAACAGATCGTCGGAATAATTCACGCAATTTAGTCGTTTGGCTTCAGGGATATACTCGAGTACAATCGCCCTCGGTAGGAATTTATCCCTCTTAAAATGATTCAGGTATTGGTGATAATAGGATGGATCCAGTCGATCGATGTAGCCATAAAAGAACGGAACAAAGCCACGCTCACACACGCCGAATTCAAGCAGGTTACGATACGCATTCAGCTCGCAGCGGAAACGATTCAGGTCTCGGCCTTTTTTGCTATGCCCGGGATCACCATTATCATGGAACTGATATGTCAGTGTCTTCCTCGAATGAAAAAAGCTTGACTGACCAGCTTCATCACGCGTGTCGTTCCGCATATTCGTACTTCGAGTACCGTGGAAGCCTCCGAGCGGCTGATCTCACGTTGGATGACAATATCACAGGGATTAAAATGAAGCGAAAAATCGCTCTGCAGACTCATGGCAATTGCGTGAGCTACATGGGGGCGGGGAGTTGTGGTTTAAATGAGTTCTGATTGAGCAGAACAGGCCGAACCCAAACATCACACCTCCCGAGATTACATAATGCATTTTGAGTCATGTGATATTCCGACTCAAACGCTTCAAATGCCCCGCATTCCAGAACCTCAACCATGGTAAGACCGGCCCTTGCTTCTACGGCCCTAGGTCTCCATAATACCAGAATAGTTTGAAATGGAAACTCAATCACTTTTGCAGTATCTCTCTGTTGCTCTCCCGACTATACCAACCCAGGGGACTACTCCCGGCCCTAACACCACAAATCCACAATATGATGCAGAAGATATCACTCAGATTGCCTCGTGGCCTGAGTTTAGCTATCCAACCATCATCCAGCGATATGGCGGACTATTGAATTCGACACAGATCCGGCCTGATCCGTTTACTTCACCCCCCGCACCACTGAGAGATGAACCTACTTTTCATCTTCGTTTCTCAGACCTCGTTATGAACCGGGTGAGACGCGGCCTCCGAGCAGGATTTGAACAACTCGAACCGGAGCTCCGAATAAGGCATCTTTCTAAGGTCACAATCGACGGAGGGGGTTCTGCGCAGATAATCAATCAATTCAGGCCAGACGCAGCATTCATTGTAGTTGGTGCTAGTCTCTCGACAGGGGTCAATCGAGCGCCTGGGGACTTAAAGGTGTCTTGGAAATGGAAATCCTCAATGCGCTTTTCCCAAGACCTGGCCGACCAACGAGAGTACAAACAAGTTTTGGCCCAGGTGAATTTCTACATGGAACAGCACAAAGCACGGCACGGTTTTATTCTCTCGAACGCTGAGCTTGTCGCAGTGAAACGGCTGGACACAAATGGCCGTTTATCCGTCGCTACGCCCATTCCATGGTCAAGTGGAGGTGCTGGGAGGTTTTCAGTATTGCTAGGGCTATGGTACCTAGGTATGCTAGCGGCTGAAGACAACAATTGGTCTCTACATTAATTCCACACCTCTTTTCATGCGCGGAGATTCTCCCAAATAGTCTATTTGTTGTTCAGATCACCGAAACACGCGATATGATTAGTTACTCTACTGTACACCCAAAGAAAATGCAAAAATATATATCACCCAACCGAACCATGTGGTACCAGCCACACGCTCTTATAACTATGATCCCTAGGGTTCTTCAACGGATCCCTAGTGTGGTTCTGCCGATCCAGCCCATTCATGTATGTCGCGGAGGAACCGGCGAGCAGTTCCAAGCTTAATGCCCTGCTGAATAAAGAACCCGGAGTCGGGTTCTTCGAAGATAAGTTCCAGATCCAAGTGGTTTTCCAGAATGACTTGGCACATATGTCGGAAGTCGGCTTTGTACGCCTCCTCTGTTACGCGTGATTCCAGCCATTTGCAGTAATCTCTCACTGCTTGCTCACGCGGCCCAGGAATGTGGAGACACCCATCCGGTGGGAACCTGGGTGGCGACGGGGTAATCGTAGAAGCACGGGACGTTTCAGTGGACATCAAATTAATATTAATCGGAGGATATGGTGCCGCTGTTGTCGGCAAATTATCCACCTTTTTGGATTTTCGCCCTATTTGGCTTTCCAAGACCACGTCTCGACGTACGTCATCGGGCACATCTTCATGACTCTCCAGGCTGCCACCTCCGTCGACATAGTCAATAAGTCGCTCTAAGTGTGGGCCTCGGAGTTTATAGTGTTTCTTATCTCGAGGGTCTTCCCAGCACCAATCAGACTTCAGAGGACATGAGCGGACTTGACATCGCATACGGTCATACACTAGACTCCAGGTCGAAGGCCGTCCAGTCCTCTCTTCTTCCGCGTTGATACATTCCTCGCGTTCAGCGAGCATCCGTTTGGTTCTTGACTCACGGCCTCTCTTTTCGACGCTTCGTGATGCGGTAGGACCGTTATCGACATCATCATCATCATACCTATAATTCAAGGCAATAACGACACTGATCTTCTTGCCAATCCGAAGCAAGTTACTCCATTTACGTAACTGCTTCTCCACTGGTGCCCAGTTAATACCCGAAGGGTAGAATTTTTCGAAGTCCTTCTGAGACCGGTCGTCTACAGAAACAGTGATGGCTGTGCCTTCAGAGAGAACCCGCTTGTGACGTTTCTTTTTTGTCCGCAGCATGACTTCCATATCAGCTTTCAGACTTTCTTCCCAGTACTCACTAGGTGCTACAACCAAGTCTTCTTCGGTCACTTTACCCACTGTCTTGCGGTTGAGTACAAGCTTCCATGCGATAGTGTAGCAGATGTATTTAGGTGGTTGTTCATCGTAGTCGACACCCTCTTCCCACAGACTAAATGGGAGGAATCCTAGTTGATCGGGCTGCAGGCCAGGCCCTGGGGCAGGGCTAGGAGAAGAGTACAAGGTCCCAGGTGTACGACCAAAGTAACCGGGAGTGGGTGCATGCTGGGGAGTGTCGCCGTCCCATGGTTCGATCATCCGAGGTTGATAAGCATGATCATAGTTGGGAGATCTATTGGTCATTGTCCTGTTGTTTGATAGAAACCTAGGCAGACAAGGTGCAAGGGGTTAGCCCATGACTGAACGTGTCCAATAAGACGCCCAGGAACACGAAGCTGCAGCATAACGATGAGCAAAGGTTGTAAATGTAGAAAAATCACCTGGATTATCGATCTTTGCCCATCAACTTGGCTTTGGATGACCTGGGGGAACAAGGCCACTGCAGTGCAACGGCCACGAGATGCACAGAAGGGAAGAAAGGATTTTGGACAAGTTGCGAGTTCGAATGCTGTCTCGCTTCGTGGGCGAGCATCGAACCTTCCAGTCTTCCCAGAACACTGATTCTAGGCCTTTGTATCTAAGATACTATTATCTTACCAAGGTACGTATTATTACCAGTAGAGAACAAACCTGTTATTTACCAGTGCTCCCTTTACAGACTAGCGTATCACCTGATTAGGGTTTGAAAAGCACTCGTTGTATATACAATATGGAATCCAGTTTTGGACTTCTCTGTACAAAATGTCTTCGGAAACTTTCTGTGACTCCCCTGCAAAGGAGCGAGAGCCATCCATCACCCCAACCAACGATGTGGACAATCTCACTTCGTC
>NW_027263690.1:0-6066 GCF_044049455.1 Aspergillus lucknowensis | reverse complement strand
TTAATATTACTAGTAAGGATATAAGTTTATCTAGTATTTTATATTTTATTACTTAAATTAATAAAAAATCTAGAAAATACTAATAATAAAATAATTAAAGTTAATAAGAAGTATAAAATTAAATAAATCCTAGACTAATAAATAGAGAAAGATTAGATTTAATATTTTATTAAGTAAAAAGGTTATCTACTAGAAAATAACTTTTAAAAACCTATTAGGTATTTTAATTACTTTAAAAAGATTCTAGAATTCTAGTAATAAACTAGTTAAAAAAAAAGTTTTTTAAAAAAGCAATAAGAAAATACTAGTAGCCTGTATAATATAGGCTTGTAAGATTTTATTTAAAATAATTAGTATCTATTATACTTTTTTAATTTTCTTTTATTTATATTTTTCTTCTTCCAACTTTTCTAACTTCTTAATCTTTTTAATTTTATAGAAAATAAAATTACTTATATAATAATTAAAGAGCTACTCTTGTTTTTAGATATAATATAAATAAGCTAGTAATAGTTTAATCTATTCTTAAATTTTCAAGTTTTTTAATTAAAGCTCTTGCTATACTACTACAAGATATTTCTATTTTATATTAAAAAAGGATAGCTTAGGAATAATATATTTTTAACTTAACTATATATACTTATTATAATAACTTGAATCTTCTAATTTCTTGCATGATTTATCTAGCTAAAAATACTAGATATAAAAAGTGACTATTATAAAACTACTCTCTTTAATTTAATATTTAAGATTTTGCTTTTAAATATTGAAGTTTAAAGCTATAATAAGGTTAGCACTAGAATATTAAGAAAAGATAGGATAAATGTGACCAAACTTACCTGGGAGAAGTGCTACTTATTATATCTTTGGGATAAAGACCTTGAAAGAAGGGGATTGTTAGGAAATTAGATATTAACAGCCAATAGATCTGCTATACCACAGTACCTAGCTATAATATAATAGAAGAAAGATATGCTGACCTGGTTATATCAGGCAATATGATGCTAGGGCTAATCTAAATTATAGTAGTATTAGATAATTAGATATAATTAGATATAGTAGAGCGGGCGCTTTAATATAAGTATCATGTAGTACTCAAGGATATTATAAAATAAGATATATAAGGACTATTATTACCTAGAAGTTTTGTGTACTATCTATAATTAACTAGATTAATAATATACCTATTGTTTACTAATTATTTTTAATTATCTACCTCTTCTATATTTTATTTAACCCTAACAATCTATATTCTCTTTACCCTGTCAAGAATATCCTTAGGCATTCTCCTACGGATTAATTGGCAGACCTAATCTAACAGATAGTAAGGATTTTTATTTTATTAATTTAATATTTATATAAAATACTATTAAAATTCTACTAGAGATCTACAAGCTATTTATCTTGTTATTAAAGATTAAAATTTAGAATAAAAGGGGTAATATTTTTAATCTTAATCTTGCTTTTATAATCAAATCATAATAAAAAAAATATTTCTATTTTTAAGATATTTAGAACTTAAACTACTTGTTTTCTTATTATAATTAAGTAATTTATTATTTAAGATTATAAATCTAGTATTACTAATCTATTTCTTGCTAGAAGCTTTTAAGGTTTTTAGTAGTAATAAAAATAAGTTTAATAGTAGAATTAGTTAATTCTTAAAGATCTAGTAATCTAGAAATGTAAGGTATCTTAATCCCCTAAATAGCTAAAAAGAAAAGTCGAAAATATTAAGGGTTAATAAGAAATTAGCTAGGTAGGGAATAGATACTTAATTATTAAGATAAAATATGACTAAATCTTGCTCTCTATCTTTTATAAAGAATTTAATCCTTAATAGCTATAGAATTGCTTTATATATCCTTAGGTTATTAATATTATAATAATACAATAGAGGTACTGAGCTCCAATAGCATGCCAAGACCGACTCTACCTTGACAGACAACCAAACCCATGACAACTTGAAGCAATTCCCAAGCACTAATCAACACTAATATTAATTAAAATGTGGTATCTAAAGGTATAGGATATCTAATTCTAATATAGCTTTAAATATTATAATTAATACTTTAGTAAAGTATATCTTGGTATTTTAAAAGGTAGAAATTGTTATGACCCACGCCAAGGCAGTGAAAATATTATGCTGGACAATATTACCAAGGTAGAAATATTACTAGATAATAATATTTCTCTCATACTTATTTTACCAATACTTATTATTATAACCACAACAAAATTATTACCCTAATAATTTTATAAAGCTTTAGTATTACCATCTTGTATTAATACTAGTATTAAATAGGTAATAACTAACCTATTTACCCTATTATATAACAAAGGTTACCAAGGTTAATACTTATAAACCTGAATAAGAAAATATATAATTATATATTTTAGTATATATTTCTAAAGGTATATCTTGGAGTATATAGGGCTATATAATATAATTAGGTATATCTTAAGATATACTTTAAAAGGTATATTAGAAGGTAGGAATTAAGAAATACTTAAAGATACTTATTACTACTATATCTAGCTTTCCTATTTTTATAATTAATATTATAATTATTCTAGAATAACTTATTTTAAGAATTTTTATAAAGTAACTTATCTAGTACTTACTTTATAAGCTATAATATATATACTATAGGCTAGCCCTGCCTTTTTATTATAACTTTAGCCTAACTATAACAAGTCTTTATACTTGCTAGATATAATTACTTAAGGTAAAACTAGTTAATCTAAAACTATTAGAAGTCCTATGTAAGAGCCTGGGGTTAAAAGCATACAAGAGATTATTACTTTAATAATAAATTAATTACTAGTTAGTACAAGTTATATTTTAGGTTAATTTAAATCTACTATTATAATATCTTAATACTAGTACCAAGCTATTATACTTCTAGAGAGTAAGACCTTGTAGGAAATAGTTGCTAGAATACAAGCCTAATTTAACAAGTAAACTAGAGTTATTAACCAGGTTACTAGTAACCTAAACTAGTAGAGTAATATAACTAGGGATAATAAGACTTCTAAAAAGTATTAGGAAATACTAGAATAGCTCTAGGACTATATCCTTATACTTAAGACTAAACTTAAAACCAAGGTCTTGAAGGTTAAGGCACCTAAACCTTTTAATAATACTTAAACCAAGTTATACTTCTTTCTTATACAAATATAGACCTTTATTAATATTAATTAGGATAAACTAGTTAGTAAGACTAATAAGGTCATATTTATATCTATCTATCTTAAAGAAAAAGTATATAAGTGGTTCAAACTCTTTATAAGAGAATAGCAAGAAGCTGGAGAAAACAGGAATAAGCTAGCTAGTAATATTAAGTAGCTATTTATAAGCTATAATTATTTTAAGAAATAACTTATTTATATTTTTAAAGATATTAACAAAACCTATAATACTAAGAAGTAGATTAGAAAAATATACTAGTTTAGAAGGAATATAGGCATACTTATCTTAGAATTTTAATAAATTATATTATATCTAACATGGGAAGATAATACTTTTATATACTACTTTAAGAGGGCTCTAAATTATAATATCTAGAAAAAAATAGTGTTTTTACCTAGACTTAATATCCTAGTAAAAATATATAACCTAGTATCTAGGATAGGGAACTAGTTTAGAAAGCTAAGAAAATAATAAGGCCAATAAAATTATAGGGAATATTATCCTAGAAGAAATTAAGGTAGATATAGTAGCTATCATGCTAATAATAACTAATAACTCTAGATTAAACCTTAAGAAAATAATAATCTATATAGACCTTAATCTATAGACTTGGATATAATAATCTCTAAAGCAAAATAAGATTATTATTAGAAAAAAAATCTATACTTTTCCTATAGTAAACTAGGTTATAGGATAATAAACTATAAAAAATAGAAATAGCATGGCTAGAAACCCTAGAATAAAGCTAGATAATATTAACTAAGGGCTATACAAGAAGTTATAATACTAAATATAACTAGGAAGTAGGATAATAATACTAGCAAGATATCTATTATAACTAATAATTCCCTAGAAAAGGCTAAGAAAGCCTTAGCTTGGGATAAGTATGCTATAATAAGTAATACCTAGGATACTACTAGAAAAAGGTAAAATATATCTCTAGCAGCCTAGAATAAACTTGGACAAAATACTAGAAAATAGAATCTAAATCTTATATTAAACCTGCTAGAAATAATAGCTATACTATCTAGGGAAATAAGAATAGATATTAAAAGGTATATTAAGTAAATTGCTAATATTACTAGCAAGATATATAAGAAAAAGAAAATACTTAAGATAATTACTAAAATTCTTACAAGTATTAAAAAAATAATTAAATAGCTAGATAGAATCTTTTAAGAAAAATTACTATACTAGCTAAAATATTAGCTTAATACTATAATTTTATAAACTAATAAAAAAGAAGCTAAAAGGATAAATAGGTCCTATTATAATAAAGTTATTAAAAATAAGCTAGTTTAAGAGGGAGAGTATAATAACTTTCCTATAATTATATAGAAAGTTAACCTACTTAATAAATAATATAGAATATAACTAGAAGGCCTTAAACCTAGCAAGAAGAAATCTAGTAATAGATTTATAATCCTAGAAAAAAAATCCTATAAGAAAATAATACTAAAAAATATAAACTATGCTAGTACTAGTCATGGGCTACTAGACTATATAAAAATAAATAATATTAGAAATAATAACTTAAATCTTTAAAAACTAGTAAAGATAAGCTTGCCTACTAAATAGATAATATTATTATAGCTATATAGAAAGACCCTTAAAAACTTATTAAAGGCTTGAGAGATTTCTTTAATTAATACCTATACTAGGACCTGACATGTTAGGAAAAGACCAAGAATTATTAGTAGAAGTATATTAAAACTTATAACAGGCACCTAGAAACCTATACTATTTATAAATAAAATAATAGTAATTACTACTTATAATTATATAACTTATTTAATAAATAATCTTAAGAATCTAGAAGGCATTTACTATGCTAATAAGATTAATATAAATATATTAATATTAATATATAGTATCCTAGATATAATAATATACCATGGATAGCATGCTATAACTTATACTATATATATTATAAGAATATTAAGTAAATTGCATGCTACTAGCTAAAATAACTAAAAATAATTAACTAGAATAACTTATATCTATATTAAAAACTATAATATTTTTATAAATTATACTAGTAATACCTAGAATATAGAATATACTATTAAATAGTTTGCTATAAGAATTATTATATTATATACTATCAAGCTAAACTTAGAAACTACTTTCCATACCCAAGATAGGGGTAACAGGTATTAAAATAGGAGGAAAGATATCTTACTACTACCAAGATTTAGATAGGAAGATATTTTACTTAATTTATTAAAATGCAAGGAAGGCAAGCCTATATTTTAATTAACTTGGGAGCTACTAGAAACTATATTAGCCTAAGTTTTGCAAAGCAACTAGGGATTAAAAGTATTTAGAAGAAAAACTTTTTAAATTTATAAAGTAGAAAAGATTATAAAAAAATATACTATATACAAGAAATTTTAACCTAGAAACTATACTAAATAATATTATTAGCATGTTAGTAATACTCCTTATACTAATTATAAGAAGGTATAATAGACTATAACAAAAAGATTAAAGAAAAAAGAAAATAAACTTACTAGTAGATAGGAAAGTCTATATTATTTATACTTTTAGAATAAAAGCAAGAAAGAAAGGGGATAGTATTATAATACTACTTATACTAACTTAAGAGTAGCTATACTAGGTAGAATTCTTGGATAATAATAACTAATTAATTAGCCTATAAAAAAGAAATACTTGAATAAATATTTATAATTTATCTAGGTGCTTAGTAAACAAAGCCTAAATACTAAACCTAAAATAGTAACCTTATAAGAAAGCCTATTATATATATAACTCTATTGTTATGAACCCTCAGCCTACAGTCAGCAGAGCGGAGTCACAAGGCAGAAAGTCAAGGCTAGGGAGCCACTTTGGATTTAAATCCAACCTTGACA
>NW_027263689.1:0-6127 GCF_044049455.1 Aspergillus lucknowensis | reverse complement strand
ACCTGAATCTATTACTTCTCTCTATAAAATTAATAGAGCAGATTTTGAAGTTCTAGATTCTTTAAAAGAATTAATTGAAAATCTCCCTAAACCTGAGCCTAGAAATCAGCAGAATTCTAATAGAGATCCCCCTAATTGGCAGGATCAATTAGAGGACTCTGATATTGAATCTGGAGATGAGGATAATTCTATTCTTCTTGCTTCTAATATTCACAAATTCCCTGAATCCTTAATTCTAGAAGGAATTCAATTAATTACTAAGCTAGCCCTGCAGCTAGCAAAGCAAGGAGCTCCAGATGCTATGGTAACTCCTTTATATGCATTTCTAGCCTGCTTTTCACGTGATTATTCCCGTGACTGCTTTAAATATGTTGGGGTGATTAGTCAGATCTATTCTGCAATTATTAAATGCCATTAATATATATTTTTATATTGGTTTCATGCAGAAATCTATAATTCTATAGAGAGTAACCCCCCCATGGCTATATATATAAAAAAGAATATACAAATATATATAACTAATTATATATAGAGTTATACTATATATAATAGAATTATAATACTAAGATATAAACTATATAGGAAATTATAACTACTACTAATCCTAGACTAGCCTTTCCAGAAATTATTACTAGATTTTATTACAGGACTACTGCTAGTTATTTATAATTATAAAATATTAGACTTTATCCTTATTATTATTAATTATTTTATAAAATAGTTTATATTTATACTAGTATCTATAATTATAAAGGCTATAAAACTTGTTAAGCTATTCAAATAACAAGTCAATCTTTATTATAGGTCTTCTAAAAGTATTATTTTAGATTATAGTTTATTATTTACAAGTAATTACTAGTTAAAAATTGCATACTATTATTATATAAAACTTTGTTTATTAATTATATTCTACTTATAAACTAATAGCTAAACTAAGCAAGTTAATCAAGTTCTTAAGAAGTACTTATAATATTTTATTAATACCAACCAAACAACCTGGCTAAAGTTATTAATATTAGCCTAACTTACTTGTAATAACACCCCTAATTCTACTATTAGCATTAGCCCCTATAAAGCTTTTATAGAATACTCCCTTAATTTCTATTACTAGATCAAGGATAATCCTAAAATAAGGGGGATCCTAGTAATAAAAAACTAAATTAAGAAATTTCAAGAACTACATGAATTATTAATAAAATAATAGTAAAAAAGCATTAAATACTATTCTAGATACTTGTTATTAAAATAATAACCTCTTATATGCTTCTAATCCTAGACTCTTACAAAGGACTTCTAAAGAGTTTGGATTGACTTGTCTTACCTAGTATAATCACATCTAACAAGTATAAAGACTTGTTATGGTTAGGTAGAAGTTAAGGTAAAAGAGCAGGGCTAGCCTATAATATATATACTATAGCCTGTAAAGTAAGTATTAGACAAGTTACTTTACAAGATCTTTAGAACAGGTTACTCTAAAATAATAGTAGTATTAATCATGAAGATAGGAAAGCTAGATATAGTAGTAATAAGTATCCTTAAGTATTCCTGAATTTCTACTATTTTCCTACTTTTAAATAGTATACTAGATAGTATATCTAATCAGGTTGTGTAGTCCTGTATACTATTCTCCTACTATTAAATAGTATACTAATAGTATATAGTTACATGGTCCCTTTACTAGGTTATTTTAGGTTTTAGCATTTCTTTAGCAAGTTGTAATTATACTGTATAATAATTTATTATATTTTTTGGTCTTGGCTAGATATATGCATGTCTAGTATATGTCCTTGCTCTTTATATACTCCCTAAGGTTTTACACACCCTTAAGGTTCTATCTTGTGGTTCTACCTTACTACTTATAATCTTAAAGAATTTATAATAATACTATAATAAATATTACAAGCTAATAGAATTTAAACCTAAAAGTCTTGTTAGGCTATTAGTCTAGGACTTGAAGTTAAAAGTTTCAAGCACTAAATTAGTACCTATCTTTATTAGACTGTTTTGGGTATTAAATAGAGTAGGATCTCAAGTATATTAACTTAGTCTCCTAAATTAATACTCCTAAGTCTATAATATCTTCCATATCTTGCTACTAGAACCCTGGTAGGGAAGGACTAATAATCTACTAACCATGCCCAAGCTCGAAGATAATAAAGAATAGAAGGTTAATAGTATTAGAGATAAACCCAAAATTAATAGTAAAATATATTATCTTATAAAATAGAAAGGCTAGCTATTAAAATATAATTAGTAGATATCTACTATTAATATAACCAATACCCCAAAGATTATTAAGAAGTTCTATCAAAGCAGAAGGAAGAAAAGAAATTCTAATTTAGTTAACTAACTAGGAGCTATAGAATATTACTAAAATGCTACTTATATATACATGAAAACTTGTACTATTAATTAGATTTTATCTAATACTAATAGAAAATAGTTGTTAAATTCCTTTAAATACTTAATACTAGCCATCTTCTTGTCCCCATAGAACTAGATAATCATGGAATATAAGGTAGTAAAACAAGCATGTTTTACTGTGGCCTAGGATATAAAACCAATATTACCCAGTTCTAGATACAAAACACGGGTAGAATAGTATATAATCAAGTCCTTAGAAGTATTATTCTAGCCTGGCTATAGTAGAAGAGATAGTACTATATACTGCTTGGCATAAAAATAGCAATAAGCCTGCTATGTTTTACCCTAATTATAATTAGCTGCTAATTTATTATACTAAAAAAGACTAGACTTACCTGTTTCTTTCTTGACTAGGTTAAATTATGTTCTTGATAGTATCTAGCAAGGATAGATACAAGAGTAGTAGTAAGGTTGCAAATAGCTAGTAATATTAAGGGCAACATGTTGTAATCCTATCTTGTAATACTAGTATTACTTTTAGTAGTCCAAAATTCCTTATAAAATTATAGTACTAGAGTAAAATTAAAAAAGTTGCTAATAATCCTAGCAGGAGCTTATACCTATCTAACCTTGTTACTATATTAAGACACGAACCCCTAGAGACTACTTATATTGTTATAATAAGAGTTTTTTTGCAAATACTAGGTATAAAGAATTAATACTATAGCATTAAGCTAATAGCTAATCTTAAATAGCTTACTATTATTAGGGTTATATGCATGTAGAGCAGTCTAAAAATACTAAAAGTAGAAAAGGTATTTAGGATATACAACTATATTAGCTGTAGGATGCTAATAATTAGGCATTATAAAAATAGGGGAAGAGTTAGGGTGAGAACAAGAGCTGTAAAGGCATGGAGAAACAAGAATAAACAAGGAATAATTTACAAATAAAGATAAAGTAAATAGATTATACTATAGAACAAGGCAGATATAGGACTATATATATATATATATATATTACTACTAATAGTTAAGCAAGGATAGAATTTTCAAAACATGCTTATAATAAAGCGAGGTATAACAACAAGAAGATACCAAATTGGGATAGTATTATGATAAAGGCGTGTTGTCTCTGTTGCTATATATATAAAGGCTATTACTATTAATAAAATAAAGAATGGATTAACAAGTACTTTGATTCTATAAGCTTGCTCTTGTATTATCATGATAGACTTGTCAAGACCATGCTTTAATACTAATTACTTGTCTATAACATGGTAGGGAGTAGATAATTCCTTTATCTACTTTTCTATAGTAAAATAGCAGCAATAACTGTGATACTTGATATGTAGTAATAGAATTACTATATTTATTAATATTAAAGCTACTTTTGGGATCGAGTTAATCCTATATAATAGGGAGGTGATTTATTATAGGTTTGGTTATCTATTAAGGTAGAGTTAGTCTTGGCATGCTATTGGAGCTTAGTACCTCTATTTTATTATTATGATATTAATAACCTGAGGTTATATTAAGTGATTCTATAGCTATTAAGGATTGAATCCCTTATAAAAGATGGAGGGCAAGGTTTAGTCTTGTTCTTATCTTAATAATCAAGTATCTATTCCTTACCTGGCTAATTCCTTATCAACCCTTAATACTTTAACTTTAGGGATATACCATATTAGGGGCCTTTATTCCTGGTATTGTGCTGTATAGGGCATGCACAGGAGTTTTATACCTGGAATTATACTATAGTAGCGCGCGCGTGGTAATATATATCCTGTGACTAATAACTATAGTATAGGATTGCAGGCACTACATAATAGTTAAATCTATTAAAATTTTTGCTAAATCCTCCTTATGTAGTGGATCTGTTAATTCTATTAGCCTAGTTTACATGGGGTTTTTTGCTTACTACCTTTAACCATATGTTAAATTAGCCCCTTAAAACAAGAATTTCACAACCAAATATTTGTATCAGATTTTATTGCCTAACTAGGGTTGGTGGGTCTATATAGGAAGGGTTAGCCTACCCCATGGATGATTAATGCCACGAGTAATTAATACCACGAGTAATTAATACCGCGAGTAATTAATACCGCGACTAATTAATACTGTAAGTAATGCCATTCTTCCTAAGCTATGGGTGCTAGGGGATGATACTGGGGTTGATGATACTGCGAGTAATTGATACCGCGAGTGACGCTAACCCCCCTAAACTATGGGTGCTGGGGGATAATACTAGGGATAATAATACTACAAGTGATTGACGCCGCAAGCAACGCCACCCCCTGTAAACTGTGGGCGCTGGGGGATGATCCCTGGGTTGGTGGTTCTTAAGGGCACGCGTGGTTGAGGCCTCGCGCCCCTAGGCTTGGGGAACGTGTTTAGCACTTTCAGGTGTTGTTATATACCCTAATTCATGGCATTTGGGGGGTTAGTAGCTTGGAGCAATAGCCTGGAGTAATCGCGCGGGTAAAGCCCTCCTGGTGATTCCATGCCTGGTTGGTTGAAACTATTGAGATTTTCGCGCCCCTAGGCTTGGGGGACGTGTTTAGTGCTTTTAGGCGTTGTTATGTACCCTGATCCATGGTATTAGGGGGTCAGTAGCCTGGAGCAGTTGCGCGGGCGAAGCCCTTCTGGCAATTCCATGCCTGGTTGGTTAAAACTATCGAGATTTTTGCTAAGTCCTCCTTGTGTGGTAGATCTGTTAATTCTATTAGCCTAGTTTACATGGGGTTTTTCGCTTACCGCCTTCAACCATATATTAAATCAGCCCTTTAAAATGATAATTTCACGGCTGAATGTTTGTGTTAGATTTTGCCACCTAACAGGGGTTGGTGGATCTATATAGGGAAGGGTTGGCCTGCCCCGTGGATAATTAACACCACGGGTGATCAATACCGCGAGTAATTGATACCGCGAGTGATTAACATCGCGAGCGACGCCATCCTCCCTAAACTGTGGGCGCTGGGGGATGATACCGGGGTTAGTGGGTTCTTGAGGGCGCGCGCGGTCGAGGCCTCACGCCCCTTGGTGGGCTTGGGGGGTGTTATTTAGCGCTTTCGGGCGTCATCATGTACCCTAATCTATGGTATTAGGGGGTTAGTAGCCTGGAGTAGTCGCGCGGGTGAAGCCTTCCTGATGATTTCATGCCTGGTTGGTTAAATCTATTGAAATTTTTACTAAGTCCTCCTTGTGTAGCAGATTTGTTAATTCTATTGGCCCAGTTTATATAGGGTTTTTTGCTTACTGCCTTTAACTACATGTTAAATTGGCCCCTTAGAACGAGAATTTCACGACCAAATGTTTATGTTGGATTTTGGACCCTAACTAGGGTTGGTAGATCTATATAGGAAGGGTCAGCCTGTCCCGTGGATGATTGATACTGCGAGCGACGCCACCCCCTATAAGCAGTGGGTTCCTGGGGGCTAAACAGTGGGCTTTTGGGGGTGATAAGGCTGGTGCTAGTGGGTGTATAGGGGCGCGCGAGGTCGATCCCTCGCGGTCCCGGTGGACTTAGGGAACGCGCTTGGGGCATCGAGGCCTTGTCGCGTACCCCGTCCACTACTGCTGGGGGGTTTAGTAGTAGCCCGAGGCAGCCGCCCGGGTAAAGCCCTCCCGGTGATTCCATAGCCGCCGGCAAGTCGAAATTGTTGGGTTTCCATGCAGCACGGGTCGGGCCGTCCATTTGGCACGGGCGGTGCCGATCCCCTTGCCACGGGGGCGCTAGTAGCCCGGGTCCCCGGGGCCCTGGC
>NW_027263688.1:3433-6165 GCF_044049455.1 Aspergillus lucknowensis | reverse complement strand
TATACTGTATTGATCATGAAGCCGATGATTGGTCTGCAGTTGTGACAGCCTTGTGACAGCCTTGAGACTGTGAGTTGGGCCTTCCCCCTCGATTTCTCGTCCTCGCTCCTGAATTCGATGACCCTTCATTGCATCTCAAGTCTCGCATCTTTGGCTTAGAACCACGGTTCTTTATTTGTTGTCTAACCCATAATATTGCTGTTATTTTTGCGCCTGACAGCGAAAAATGACACTAACGCACGACTCCTACACAGTCGCGTGGATCTGTGCCTTGCCACTCGAATTGGCGGCCGCAAAAGCAATCCTAGATGAGGTCCATCCTGCCCTTCCTCAACCTAAATCCGACCACAATGTTTATACTCTTGGGAGTGCTAGCGGTCATAATGTGGTGGTTGTCTGTCTCCCTGCTGGTGTCTATGGGACAATATCCGCCGCCACTGCGGTGTCCCACCTGACGTCTACCTATCGACGGGTTCAATTTGGATTAATGGTCGGTATCGGAGGGGGAGTTCCGCGGGAGAACTTCGATATACGATTGGGTGATATTGTGGTTAGTAAGCCAACTGACAGCCTAAGTGGTGTCATTCAGTATGACTACGGCAAAACACTTCATGACGGACATTTTCATCGGACTGGATCGCTTAACAAACCTCCCCCAATATTGTTAAAGGCGATTGCTCGGATGGAAAGTGGCAGTATACTGGGACAAAACTTACTTGGCAAGACCATGTCTGATGTCCTGCGGAAGGAAGATGTACAAAATCAGTTTCCACGACCATCAAAGGACCAGCTATTTCGATCAACATACAATCACAAGAGTGATGGACTTGACTGCTCGGCATGTGATAAGGGCCAACTAGTGGACCGTCCTAAGCGGACAACTGAGGAGCCATGTATTTATTATGGCTTGATTGCTTCTGGAGATCAGGTGATGAAAGATGCCAGAACTCGTGATTCAATCGCTCGAGACCTCGGAATTCTCTGTTTCGAGATGGAAGCTGCTGGACTGATGGATGAGATTCCGTCACTGGTTATACGAGGCATCTGTGACTATTGCGACTCTCATAAGCACAAAGAGTGGCAAAGGTATGCAGCGTTTGCAGCCGCTGCCTATACTAAGGCTCTGCTCACACTGGTTCCGTTACAGGAGGAGGATGCCGACCAAAACCTAAAGGCCAACGGAAATTGCTATTGGATGGTCCCCTTTCAGAAGAACTTGGGATTTGTCGGTCGAGAAGAAGAAATTGCTCGGATTGAAGAATTGATTGAGCAAACCAATGGACCGGCGAAGATTGCTATTTGTGGCCTTGGTGGGGTGGGGAAAACTCAAATTGCACTTGAATTGGCGTATCACATGCGCGCAAGAGACTCTCATTGGTCAATATTCTGGATTCCTTGTATCAGCCATGCCAGTGTTGAACAAGCCTACCTGAGTCTCGCACAGACGGTTGGAATACAAGGAGTGAAGCCTGCCGAGGCAAAAGAGCGTGTCAAGGCTTATCTTAGCCAAGGCAGTGCTGGGAAGTGGTTTCTTGTGTTTGACAACGCTGATGATACGGAGATGTGGGTTGGAGGCAGTGCTGCAACGGCACTGACAGACTTCGTGCCTCAAAGCGAGCGAGGCCGCATTCTCTTCACGACTCGCAATCGAAAGCTGGCGGTGAAGCTAGCGTCACCTTTTGTGATCAATGTCTCCGAGCCAGATACAGAGGCTGGCGTGAAGATGTTAGAAAAGGCACTAATCAGAAAAGAGCTGCTCGAGAACAGAGATGCAGCTATTGCTCTTCTTGAACAGCTGGTGTTTCTCCCTCTAGCAATAACCCAGGCAGCAGCATATATCAACTCCAATGATATTGAGCTCTCTGACTACTCCGTACTCTTGCAGGAACAAGAGTCTGATGTAGTCGAGTTACTCAGTGAAGACTTTGGAGATGACGGGCGATATAAGGATACCCAGAATCCAGTGGCTACTACCTGGTTGATCTCCTTCAAGCAGATTAAATCCACTGGCAGCTGATTATCTATCATTCATGGCCTGCATTAATCCACGGAATATCCCACCATCTTTACTTCCAGAAGCCAGCCCCAAAAAGAAAAAAATTGATGCAATAGGCCTTCTCAAGGCTTTCTCGTTTGTTAGTGAGCAAGTTCAAGACTGTGCTCTAACTCTCCATCGACTGGTCTACCTCTCAACTCGGAACTGGCTAAGAAAACAGCAGCAATTTAGTCGGCGCATACAAGAAACAGCTGACCACTTCAGCCACGCTTTCCCAGATAATGACCATAAAAATCGAACAGTTTGGAGAGATTATCTACCACATGCCCTTGCACTTGTTGGTGAAAGCAATTTCCGAAATGAGCGAGAAAAATACATACAACTGATTCAGAATATTGGGAGGTGTCTCCAGACAGACGGAAGGTATAATGAAGCGGCTGTGCTATTTGAGGACATTGTGAACATGCAGCGAAAAGATAATAGTAATCTTGATCTCTCCTCGCTGACGAGCATGGCCGACTTGGCATCAACATACAGGCATCAAGGACGATGGAAAGAGGCAGAAGAGCTGGAGGTGCAGGTAATGGAGACCCGGAAACAGGTGCTGGGGCCAGAGCATCCTGATACTCTGCTCACCATAAATCAGCTTGCATCAACATACTGGAATCAAGGACGGTGGAAGGAAGCAGAAGAGCTGCAAGTGCAGGTAATAGAGACCCGGAAACAGGTGCTGGGG
>NW_027263688.1:0-3368 GCF_044049455.1 Aspergillus lucknowensis | reverse complement strand
GCAGAAGAGCTGCAAGTGCAGGTAATAGAGACCCGGAAACAGGTGCTGGGGCCCGAGCATCCCAACACTCTGATCAGCATGCACAATTTGGCCTATACTTGGTATTCCCAGCAAAGAATTCACAAAGCCATAACTTTGATGGAAAAATGTGTTCAGCTTCAAAACAAAATGCTGGGACCTTCTCACCCCTATACCACATCCTCCTCCTGCTCTCTCAGCGACTGGAAGGAAAAGGTCAATTTACTAGCCAACAAACATGCCCAAGCTCCTGTTCAAGCAGAAAGTGATCAACTCCCTGAAGAAATCCAGGCAGGGTGTTCCCCGGTGGCGGTGATCACTAGGCTTGCTGATGAAGATGCAGAACGCATTGCCTGGCACCAGAGTCATGGACGGTTAGCAACTCCAATAAAACAGTTTCTTGAAAGCCATCCCCTTCTTACAGCTTCTCGGAGCAGTTCACCAGCGCTAGGGGCTCATGACTTACAAGAAGTTGATTAGGCAATTTGATAGGCAAAGGCTTTTAATGAGTTTATTTAACTTTGCTTGCCTTATTCTAACCTTCAAAATGTAGGTACTTGTTGCAGGGTTTCCGTTCAGACCCAGTTGGTTGATGTACATACGTCTGGATCGGGTGACGTCATGGTGGTTCGGGGCGTAATTTGACTGTTGTCATATTACAGCCCACATGATCATATAAAACGTTTGGTATTGTAATATTCGATCTGAATACAAAGGACATTATGCACTAACACAAATTGGGACTAGTGTGTTTTGGAACATTAGGGTTCAGAAAAGAATCTCAATGTCTTTGAATGGGAATGAGAAGTCGCATCTCACTGTAACCGATCAATTTTGCCCCATGAACTCCAATCAGCTCTTAAATCTGGCTCAACGGTGATTGTCCAAAAATATCTTGATTGCGGAATCAACCCAAACCTCCGCCAGCGAAAACGAGTCCGTCAGGGCATGACTTTATTGATTATTGCTGCTATGCATGGCCATGTGCGGGTTATAGAACAACTTATCGAACATGGCGCGAAGGTTGACAAGACAGATTTCCACGGCCGGACTCCCTTGTCTTGGGCAGCTGAACGCGGTCAGCTTGATGCCGTGGAATTACTTGTCAAACATGGTGCAGGGGTCAACTCCGAAGATAAAGACTGGACCACGGCTTTGGGCTGGGTGGTCCAAGCCGGTACTGGAGCTAAGATAGAACAAGTACACGGCTATCTTGTTTCTCAGGGCGCTAAGGAAGAATTGAACCACTCATGGTTGAGCCGGTTAAATCACCAACTCAGGACACGATTGAACTTTGTGGTGTTTAGGATGAGAGGTACAGGAAGGGGGGAAACTTTCAGGATGATTATCTTGCATCCTCGTGCTAATCCGAGGAAACAGGAATGCTCACCAAGAGGCTTTAATAGAGGCTCTCATGCAAAGTGCTGAGCAGAGAACATAACCTGAATGCGAGCTATTAAAAAATATATAGCGCTTGGCAGCTTATGACGGGTTACTCCAAAGAAAGGATGTTTTCGCTTCTGAATCCAAAACTGGCCTGGATGTGACTTCTTAGTCGATACTCTAATAGGATATATTGCATAACCACCGAAACCACTCCGATCAGTATCATGAGAGACGGCAAGGAGTGAAGGGTGGATGGGTGAGCGAGGGAGGAAAACCGTTCGTTGGCGAAGGGAGCAGCAATCGTACGGAATATGTGCACCGAGAACAGAGAGGCGAGCACAATCCTTCATGATTTCTGCGACAGGCAGATTACATCACCATCCAGACGAAGGCAGACGGTATATCGGCCTTGGTTCTGCCATACACATCCGCGATGTTAGCCCGAATGGGCCGCTGGTGGGAAGCCACTGCAGTCCCACGTGCCGAAGGGATCAAAGCCGGCCGGTATGTCCATCAACGAAAAGTCCACTGGCGCGTTGTCCTGGACCGTCGACGGAGCCAGTGAATTGTTTGCCGCGCTTGGTCCAGCTACGGCTGCTGTTGATGTGCCGAAACTCTCGGGTGTCAGAAACTTCCCGGCTGGGAAGAGTTGTCGCTGGAATCTCTCAGTACACTCTCGGCTCCGGACAACGGATGGCTCACCTACCAGCCGGCCATACGAGGGTGGAAACTTCCTGTCCGATGTATTTCGATATTCGGTCAGGTCACCGGTGCTTTCCTGAACGACCACGAAAATCCGAGCGCCGGATAGAAGACCGTAGTCATGGAGGTTCCTAATGGCGCGCTCCTTTCTCCGTTTCAACCGCTCTCGCGAATTCTTCACCCGTCGTCTTTCCTGGTCCCGCTCTCTCTGCGAGCTCATTTTGAAGACCTTCGTCGGAGCTCGCTGGTGTCGCAACGACCAGGGGTCGAGGCAGCATTTAATACCCGTCGCTTTTTCTTATGCACCCTGATATTTGCTAGAATGGAGGCGTCGCGGAGCCCAGGCGCCTGATGAATTGCGAGTCTCGCGCGTCTGCACGAACGTCGACGCGGGTGGTAAATGATGATCAGCGTATGGCCACTTCATGGGACGCGACTGGGATGCTTACGCGAAGACGCTGGTGTCAGGTGCTGCTGTATCCCGACAATCCCTGCGACGATGGTAGGACATCGCCATTTTGGAGACCAGATTGCTCTCGCGTTGCTGGTCTGTCGCTGGGTCTTGCCGTAGGTGGAAGATCGTACGAACAGTACTGTAACTTGAGAATTCAACAGCTGACTGGGCATTATAATATTTTCCCACGGAGAACAGAATTGCTCGGCCCATACGGTGACCTGGCGGGTGGATCCGTGTGAGGGGGTTACATATAGACGTCCTGTCAGTGCCGGCCCTTGCACATCGACAGGACTTACTATCACAAATTGCGTGAATCAGAACCGGTTATTTTTCACGATTGGAACCATTCAACCCGGCGTCCCAGTGGTTGATGACAAAAATATCGGACCGCGATTGGGCCGGGTTGCCAGCTTGCATGGCCCAGGACCATCGTCGGGCGCTCATGGCCAATCCACCGGGGTCACTGAGCGGAGACCCCAGTATGAAAGTATTTCGACACGGTTCAACATCGTTCGAAGTTTCACCGGACCTCTTTCCCGATTGCCATCCCCACAAACTGTGTGACGGGACTGGGACGCGTGGTACCATGTCGGCGCCAGGCGGTGTCTATCAACCTACTGTTCGTGAAGATCCGGGTAATAGTTCAAAAGCCGAAACATACGGGTACCACTCGGGCTGACGATGGCATTCAGAAGCAGGCTCCGAAACCCCATAGGGGGTACAAAAGATTCACTCTTCCATCTCACTCCCCCAAACTTCCGGTTGTCTCCCATATACTAAGGAATGCTGTTCGATCTGTTTAGGG
>NW_027263687.1:5038-6275 GCF_044049455.1 Aspergillus lucknowensis | reverse complement strand
CACCAGCGACGTTCCCGCTCACGCAATGGTCACAGAGATCCAATGGCGTGAGGCGGCCCCGACAAGCTCTTCCCGAAATTCATTTTCGACATAATTCATACAGAAGCCCATTCCGCTACAGCATACGCAAGTACCGTACTGTGATTCTCGAAATCGCTCTGATTCCCACACACGGTGATTGTTGTCGGCCCCACTGCCAAGATCCTACAGTAGTGCGAGTAAATTAGTGGGCAAGCTTCAGTCCTTTAAGATGTATTGTATCACCATTTCGGGCGTTTACCATACCATCACGTTCTGTACGAGCAGTAAAAAGGCATCTACCGTCGGCAAAGGAGAATTCCATCATCCCCTGTCTACACCCGCATCCAATTTACAGTGTTTTAAAATTGCCCTGTACACTCATTCTCGAAATCGGTCTTACCTCCACACACACATCTATTCTTTGTCGGCCCCACTGCCAAGAACTTAGAGTGATTATATTATTGAGCGAACCGCGTTTAAAAGATGGCGGCTGTAATATTCTTTTCATACAAGACATGAAATACATGATGTATTTATTCCTGCGTCTATTTACTTTAAATGTTTAATAAATCCCAGTATGAGCGATGCCTCGTTGCAAGATGCTGAACGACCTGCCCCAAACAACTCGTGCGGTGATCAACATTTGGGGGTGGCAGATTGACAGGATAAATCGCAAAATTCTTTGGCTATCCCAGGCCCTCCGTTTGAAAAGAGATGAGAAAGTATAGAAGAATGTGAGACAGTGGTTTGAATGGATTCATTCAATGAATTATAATTCTAAAGATAAGAAGGATACCCATCCATTTACATGGCCAAGAGCAAATACATTACCTTTCAATGCTAAGCAGCTTGCTCGGTACTCTGGAGAAAGCCATAGTATCCTTTTACCTCGAAGACATATCCACTGTTTGTCTTGTATTGATGATGCATTAGCATCATCTCCGGACCAAACCCAATGGGAATGGCCCTCAAGGGTCTGGCATAGCTTGCCCGTGCTGGAATCCCAGAGCTTGATGGTTTCGTCCAGAGAGCCCGATGCCAGCAGCTGACTATCAGGCGAGAAAGTAACTGACTCAACCCGATCAGAATGGCCCTCAAGGGCCTGGCGTAGCTCGCCCGTGCTGGGATCCCAGAGTTTGATGGTCTTGTCCTGAGAGCCCGATGCCAGCAGCCGACCATCAGGTGAGAAAGTGACCAAATGAACCCCATCAGAATG
>NW_027263687.1:0-3923 GCF_044049455.1 Aspergillus lucknowensis | reverse complement strand
GCCCGTGCTGGGATCCCAGAGTTTGATGGTTTTGTCATAGGAACCCGAAGCCAGCAACCGACCATCAGGTGAGAAAGTGACTGACTTAACCGGGTGGGAATGGCCCTCAAGGGTCTGGCATAGCTCGCCCGTGCTGGGATCCCAGAGCTTGATGGTTTTGTCATAGGAACCTGATGCCAGCAGCCGACCATCAGGTGAGAAAGTGACCGACTCAACCCAATGGGAATGGCCCTCAAGGGTCTGTAGCTCAGCGCTCCATTCTTCTTTGACCCTTGGTAATTCTAACCAAATTGACAAATTGTTCTTAAAATTTTCTCTAGTAATTGAGCGTCTTGGACAGAACACCAATGCTGAAGAATAAAGCTGAAGAGGTGCAGTCTCTGCTATCTGTCGGTTCTTAAGGATGAATCGCTTAGCATCATATAAGAAGCCCGAGATTTCAGGATATCTTTGGCTCTATTTTCCTTAGTATTCATGCATGCACTTTCATTCAGCAGTACTTACTTGGATGATAGATTGTAGGTTTACTATCACCCTCACAACTTCAGAGATATAGCCCAAAATACTCATTACCTCCAACCAGTGAAGGAAATGTGTTCTGAGAAATAAGAATACCTCGGTTAACTGACTGACTTGGCTAAGACACTGACTCAAGTGCTCCGTCCAGTATCGGCAAGCATATTGTAATTCAGGCGGTAGGTGATGCTCAATAGCCTGTAGCTCAATCTCACAACGTAGAGTCCCGTCGCCTGATAGCTTGCAGATATTCCTCTTTAATCTGCTGCTCATAAGCTCGAGGCATTGATGGGTAAGATTTCGATGCATAGTTTCCTTGTCTATCCAAAATTGCTTAGCGTCCCCGATTTCCTTCATCTCTTCGTCCAGAAGGAAGTCCCGAAATGACAAGTGCAGAATTCTCACTGGCTGATCCGAATCGCCGGGTACATTAAGCACAGAGTGAAGACGATCTAACAGCTTCTGAATCTTGACTGCGTCCACATGCAGGAGTTTGGAGAGCGCAAAAACCGGGAGCGGGGTAGCAAGCGTGATAATAGACCCAATTATCCGCTTGAAGTCTTCAACCAGTCGTTGAGTCTCCCGCTTGCTTTGCCCGACAAAAAGCTGCTTTAAAACAGGTAAATATGTGCTGGCCATCGTGGACGCATAGATAGATTGATCAACTATAACCCTCTCAAGACGGTCTCGAGGGTCCCAACTTCCATTAATAAATCGACACAAAGTGGCCGCGGAAATAAACAGTGGTACTGTTCGTGCAAGAAGAACCTGAATAGCCTCCTCACCAGGCCAACTAAGGGGAATTCGATGCTGTAGCCGAATCTTCGAGAACTCTTCCCTCAGGTAAATGGAGATATCATGTCTGATATCCAACAAAGGAACATCGTAGAGGTCTATGTTTTCATGGTCGGCTTCAATCTCCTCAAAGACCCATTGGATTGGTAATTCAGGCCTGCTAGTCACGAAAAACCGTAACTGAATGCCTTTTGATAATTGCACTTGTGGCAAAAGACGCAAGATAGCTTTGATGTCATTGTATATACCGGATTCACACTCATCCAATGCATCGATGACAATCACCATGGGCACAGTTCGTTTCAGATCCACATTAAGTAACGGCTTAAGAACCAGTTTGTCAAATTGCTCCCCAAGCGCCCTTTCTGAAATATAAGGATCACTCTGGATCGCCTTTTGGATCTCTGGTCTGATTTGTGGAATGACACACATTAGCTGTCGTATAAGAGTCGGAAAAAGCCGTTTAGCATTGCTTCGATTCTCCTCGCCCCTTTTAAAGAAGAAACTCGCTCCGAGTAGCCCTCGCTGTTGGAGCCGCTTTGCAATTGTTCGAGATATTGTTGATTTCCCAGTGCCTGCCTTTCCATTCAGCCAGAATATGCATTTCCCGGCTTGTGACGTCGCCCACTCTTCAATATCGTGGAGGAGTGCAACTCGAGTCCCATCAAGACATATCTCATCCTGGTTTTCATAAGAATCAAATGCCGCACCCTTTGCAATACTCAAACCTTGTAGATCAATCTTCCGTTCAACTTCCTTGGTTGTCTGGTTCAATCTTTTCAGCTCTCGCGCAACAGACGCTTAAGGTAAAAGTGTTAGTTAACTGGTCCTAATTTGCGCAAGTGCTACTTACTAATCTCTGCAACCAACTTCTCCTGTGACACCCGGCCACGGGGCACATAACGGAGTAGTTCTTTCGCATAGGAGGCGGCTGCCAATGCCGCATATCCCTGCCACTGTCCGTTTTTATGCGAGTCCGCATAGTCACAAATACCCCGGATCACAACACAAGGGAAGTCCTGCATCAAGCCTGCAGCCTCCATCTCAAAGCATAAAGCTTCTATTTCCTTCCAGAGCTGCTCCCGTAATATGCCATGCTTTATAACAGCATTTCCCGAAGCAATAATACCGTAATGCGGCTGTGGCTCGTTATCTTCACGCTTTTCCCTTTTCACCTCCCACTCATCCAAACAACCATCACAAGTAGCTGCACTTGGGGGATGTTCATGTTGGATTTGGAAGAGTCGGTCCATTTGCTGATCTGGTCGACCGAAGTTTCGACGTGTTCTGGAGTTCCTTTGGACTGCCTGTCGGATATAGGACGGATAAAGTGGGTCTTCTCGAAGTGCTGCTGCCCTCATTTGGTTGACTGCAGCTAATAATAGCCTGGGAGGGCTATTTAATGACCCAGTGCGTGTAAGCCTCCCACCTTCGCCCACTTTCCCCATGTCATGCTGGACCACACCCCCACACGTGCCAGTGGGATAACTGACCACAATATCACCAAGTCGTATATCATGGATCGCAGAAGGAATTCCCCCCCCAATACCGACCATTAATCCAACCCGGAGAGACTTTGAAAAGGTCCGCATCATGTTATTAGCCACAGTCGTAGCTGAAGTCGTCCCATATTGCCCTCCGACGCATGCGATCGCAACTAAATGTTTGCCGATTCGGCCTAGAGTATATATATTAGTGTCTGAGTTGTCCTGCTCTTCAAGTGGCCCAAAGTTCTCATCAAGCATCTCCTGAGCAGCGGCTGCTTCGATCGGAAGAGCACAGATCCAGCCAATCTGGTATTCTTCGAGCGTGGGAACTTCCATCAGTTATATCGGCAAATGCTGGGTTCAAAGCTGATTCTCGAAGCAACTAGGACGAAACGGCAGCTGTGGTAGATAATATTGGAACCCTGAGAAGGGAGACGAAAATGTTGACTCTCCGGACCCGAAGGAGGGGCAGACTAACAAGGTGAGGCTGTGTGTGGGAGGATGCATTTCTATTGGTGTTTGGACCCACCAATCATTTCGGACATCTGGTGGTCGTTCAGCACCTTGTAATAAGGCATATCGCTCAAACTGGTAATGATACGCAAGAATAAACTACATCATGTATTTCACGTTTTGTATGAAAGGAATATTACAGCGGCCCTCTTTTAAGTGCGGTTTGCTCAATAATATAATCACTCTAAGTTCTTGGCAGTGGGGCCAACAAAAGAATAGATGTGTGTGTGGGGGTCAGACCGATTTCGAGAATGAGTGTACTGTGAATATCTCTTACGCACATGCTAATAGTAGAACTACCAGGCAGCCTCGAGAGCAAGGCCTTTTAGGGACTTCAGGCAGTATTGCTATTGGATTCTAATCTTGTTAGATAGAGCTGTACTGTAGAGGTCCTTGACGTCCCCGCGAGCTAGTCGATACCCGGGTGATGCATCCTTGTCTCAGCTTTCTCATCTATGCTGTGAGGCTGTTTTCCAGACATCTGCCGATCACCTATATTGTAGAATGTTAGATAATGGAACTTGTGCCGTACCCTCGCGGCCGATGGCTCAGAAAAACTTCAGCGAATAAGTTGCTAGTTCCAAGTATAGCCATTGCACTGTATCCATCTTT
>NW_027263686.1:0-6450 GCF_044049455.1 Aspergillus lucknowensis | reverse complement strand
TACTATTTAATAATAGAAGAATAATATATAAGACTATAAAATCTAATTAGATATACTATTTAATATACTATTTAGAGATAGGAAAATAGTAGAAATTTAAGAATATTTAAAAATACTTATTACTATTATATCTAGCTTTTCTATTTTTATAATTAATACTACTATTATTCTAGAGTAACTTATTTTAAGAATTTTTATAAAATAACTTGTTTAATACTTATTCTATAAGCTATAATATATATATTATAGACTAGCCCTATCCTTTTATCTTAACTTTAATCTAACTATAACAAGTTACTATATTTATTAGATATAATTATATTAGGTAAGACAAGTCAATCTGAATCCTTCAGAAGTCCCGTGTGGGAGCCCAGGGTTAGAAGCGCATGAGAGGTTGTCGCTTCGATAACAGTCCGCCGATCAGTCTGTAGGAGAACGCCTAAGGATATTCTTGACAGGATGAAAATATAGATTATTGGGGTTAAACAAAGTATAGAAAGAGGCAGAGAACCAAAGTAATTAGTAAATAATAGATATATTATTAATCTAGTTATAATAGATAAAAAATAAAACTTTCTAAGTATAGGTAATAATAGTTCTTATATATATCTATTATTATTATACCTATTATATCTATTTACTATATTAGCTATACTATTTATCATGCTTATTATAGTTTCTAATTATAATAGCTATAACTATTTCCTTGGTATTATATTAATATATCTATATTACTATAATTAGGTTAGTATTATGACACTGCCCACACCAACCTGAGGGCGGCCACGCTAGGCAGAATCCTTGGACAACAATAACCAATCAATCAGCCTACAGGAAAGAAATATTCAAATAAATGCCTGCAACTTACCCAGGGGCTTAATAAGCAGAGCTTAAGTACAAAACCTAAGATAGTAACCTTATAAGAAAGTCTATTATATATATAACTATATATAACTTTATATACTTAACTTTCTAGTCAAGGCTTTACAAACTAGGTACTTCTTAGAATATATAGCTAAATCCTATGGCCCACTACTAGTATCCTTAGAGAAGAATAAGCTACCTTAAAAATATTATTACTTATAAAAACTTATAATATAGTATTATATAACTAGAGTATATAGCTAAGAAAAGATATATTATATATTATTAAGGTATAGAAAAACTATATAAAATACTAAATACTATATAAATAAAATAAACCTAAGAAAGAAAAAAATATTTAAGAATACTTATTTCTACTATATCTAGCTTTTTAATCTTTATAGTTAATATTATTATTATTAGAGTACTAACTATTCTAGGGATTTTTATAAAGTAACTTGTCTAATACTTATTTTACAGGCTATAGTATATATATTATAGGCTAGCCCTGCCTGTAAGGCGTCGGGATTCGGCGAAAGTATTCAGCCGTCGCGACGCCGGGTACCAGCAAGCGTCGAGCTGCCTAGTCTTCGTGAAGGGACTTGTTCAGGTTTACGCGGAGGATTCTATTGTAAGAGGAACAGAACAAATCGCTTAGAGAACTAGGATACATGCAAGAGTCAGGATCCTCATATAATCGGCCGTCGGGCCGCCGTCGGGCAGCCATCTGAGCGGGGTCAGAGAGGGGTCGTCGTTGATGCCTGTCGGTTCAGGCACCGACCGTGACACTGCCCTTTTACCTTGATTTTAATCTAACTATAATAAATCCTTATACTTATTAGATATGATTATATTAGATAAGACAAGTTAATCCAAACCCTCTAGAAGTCCTGTATAAGAGTCTAGGGTTAGAAACATACAAGAAATTATTATTTTAATAATAAATTAATTACTAGTTAATACAAGTTATATTTTAGATTAACTTAAAACTACTATTATAATATCCTAATACTAGTACTAAGCTACTATACTTTTAGAAAATAAAACCTTATAAGAAATAGTTACTAGAATACAAGCCTAGCTTAATAAATAGACTAGAATTATTAATTAGGTTACTAGTAACCTAAACTAGTAGTATAATATATTTAAAAATAATAAGATTTCTAAGAAATACTAGGAAATACTAGAGCAACTCTAGGATTATATTTTTATATTTAAGACTAAATTTGGGGCCAAGGCCTTAAAGATTAAGATATCTAAATTCTTTAATAATACTTAGACTAAGCTATATTTCTTTTTTATATAAATATAGATTTTTATTAATATTAATTAAGATAAGTTGGCTAGTAAGGCTAATAAGGTTATATTTATGTTTATTTATCTTACTAGAAAAATATATAAATAGTTTAAACTTTTTATAAGGGAATAGCAGGAGGTAAAAAAAGAAAATAAATTAGCTAGTAATATTAAATAGCTATTTACAAGCTATAATTACTTTAAGAAAAAGCTTATTTATATTTTTAAAGACATTAATAAAACCTATAATACTAAAAAGTAGATTAAAAAGATATACTAGTCTAAAAAAGATATAAGCATACTTATCTTGGAGTTCTAATAAATTATATTATATCTAATATAAAAAAATAATACTTTTATATACTACTTTAAGAGGGCCCTAGATTATAATATCTAGAAAAAAATAGTATTTCTATCTAGACCTAATACCCTAATAAAAATATATAACCTAATATCTAGAATAGGAAACTAGCTTAAAAAGCTAAGAGAATAATAAGATTAATAGAATTATAGAGAATATTATTTTAAAAAAAATTAGGATAGATATAATAACTATTATACTAATAATAACTAATAATTCTAGACTAGACCCTAAGAAAATAATAATTTATATAGATCTTAACCTATAAACTTGGATATAATAATCTCTAAGATAAAATAAGATTATTATTAAAAGGAAAATTTATACTTCTCCTATAGCAAGCTAGGATATAAAATAATAAGTTATAAAAAATAAAAATAGCATAGCTAGAAATGCTAAAAAAAAGCTAGATAATATTAACTAAGGGCTATACAGGAAGTTATAATACTAAATATAACCAGAGAATAGAATAATAATACTAGTAAAATATCTATTATAACTAATAATTTCCTAAAAAAGGTTAAAAAAGCCTTAGCTTAGAATAAGCATGCTATAATAACTAATAATACCTAGAATACTATTAAAAGGAGATAAAGTATACCTCTAATAGCTTGGAATAAGCTTAGATAAAATACTAGATAATAAGATCCTAACTTTATACTAAATCTACTAGAAGTAATAGCTATATTACTTAGAAAAATAAGAATAAATATTAAAAGATATATTAAATAAATTACTAATATTACTAGCAAGATATATAAAAAAGAAGAAATATTTAAAATAATTACTAAAATTCTTGCAAGTATTTAAAAAATAATTAAATAGCTAGATAAAATTCTTTAAGATAAATTACTATACTAGCTAAAATATTAGCTTAAAACTATAATTTTATAATCTAATAAAAAAGAAGCTAAAAGAATAAGTAGGTCTTACTATAATAAAACTATTAATAACAAGCTAGTTTAAGAGAAAGAGTATAGCAACTTTCCTATAATTATATAAAAAGTTAATCTATTTAATAAATAATATAGAATATAGCTAGAAGGCCTTAAACCTAGTAAGAAAGAATCTAGTAATAGACTTATAATCCTAGAAAAAAAAGCCCTATAAAAAGATAATACTAAAAAATATAAATTATGCTAGTATTGGCTATAGGCTACTAGATTATATAAAAATAAATAATATTAGAAATAATAACTTAAATTTTTAAAGACTAGTAAAGATAAAGCTTGCTTATTAGACTAATAATATTATTATAGCTATATAAAAAAACCCTTAAAAACTTATTAAAGGCCTAAAAGATTTTTTTAACTAATACCTATATTAAAATCTAACATGCTAGGAAAAAACCAAGAACTATTAGTAAAAGTATATTAAGACTTGTAGTAAGTATCTAGAAACCTATACTATTTATAGGCAAGATAATAGTAACTACTACTTGTAATTATATAACCTATTTAATAAGTAATTCTAAGAATCTAAAAGGCATCCACTATGCTAGTAGGATTAATATAAATATATTAATACTAATATATAATATTTTAGATATAATAATATACTATAATTAATATACTATAACTTATATTATATATATTATAAGGATATCAAGTAAATTATATACTACTAGCTAAAATAACCAAAAATTATTAACTAGAATAACTTGTGCCTATATTAGAAACTATAATATTTATATAAATTATACTAGCAATATCTAGAATATAAAATATATTATTAAATAGCTTGCTATAAGGATTATTATATTATATATTATCAAGCTAAGCTTGGAAACTACTTTTTATACTTAAAATAAGGAAAATAGGTACTAAAATAGGAAGAAAAATACCTTATAGCTATTAAGACTTAAATAAAAAAAATACTTTATTTAACTTGCTAAAATATAAGAAAAGCAGGCCTATATCTTAATTAACTTAGAAGTTATTAGAAACTTTATTAGCTCAAGTTTTATAGAATAATTAGAAATTAGAGATATTTAAAAAGGGATACTAATACTTTTATCAGGACTAAATAGGGAAAACCTAGAAAATACCTTGTTAATAGTTAAATTAAAACCTCTACCTATTATAGTAAAGGAAAATACTTTTAAACTAAGTTTTAATATTATACCCTTGGGTAAGTATAATATAGTATTAAAGATTTTATAGCTTAAGAATTATAACCTAGATATTAACTAGATTAAAAAAAAGATTTAATAGAAAAATAATAAATAGCCTAAAAAGTAAAAAATATTAAAAAGGGCTAGTATCTTATAGCATGCTTATATAGTAGAATATAAAGCTAAATAATTTATAGAAAGATTAAAAATTAGTAACTAATCTATAAGTACTAAAAGTCTAGTAAAATAAATTATTATAATAATATTAAGACTATTAAGAAAAATATAGCTAATAAATTTACTTAATTAGGCTACTAGTAGTATTATATATAGTAAAATTATTATAAATAGTAAAAAAATAAGATTTTAAAAGATTTTAGCTACAAGTAACTAGATTTTTAAAGAACTAACTATCCTAGATAAGTATAGTTAATTTTAAAACATGTTCTAATAACCTAATAAACTAGAGTTACTATCTTATAGGCCTTATAACTATACTATATTTATTAAAAAAGATATTAAACTAAATTATAAATAGATTCTACAATTAAATAATCAAGAATCCTAAATATTAAAAGAATATATTAATAACTAACTTAAGAAAAAAAATATCTAGCCTTTATACTTATCTATAGAATATAAAGTCCTATTTATATTAAAAAAGGATAAAAATAACTAACTATATATTAACTTCTAACTATTTAATAATATAACTATTAAAAACTAATACCTGCTATTATTAATCCAAGAAATTTAAGATAAAATCTAAGGGATAGCATGGTTTATAAAATTTAATATTATTAATACCTATTACTATATTAGGATTATTAAAAAAAAGAATAGAAAATAGTATTTTAAACAAAATTTAGCTTTTATAAATATTTAATAATACTATTCAGGCTAACTAATACACTACTAATATTCTAAAGATTTATTAATAAAGTACTAAAGCTAGAAAATAAAAAAAATAAAAAAAACAAAAAAAAAGAGGGCAAACTATCTTAACTAATAAATAAATTTATGCTTGTATACCTTAATAATATATTAATCTTTTTAAAAAATAGATAATAATATATAAAGTATGTTAAGCAAGTCCTTAAGAAAATAAGGAAAGCTAAATTATAATACAAACTCAAGAAATATAAATTCTATATTTAGAAAACTAAGTTTCTAGGCTATTAAATTACTATAAATAGATTAAAACCTAATACCTCTAAAGTAATAGCTATTAAGAAATAGCCTATACTAGAAAACCTAAAAAAGCTATAATAATTCTTAAGGCTTTTAAACTACTATTAAAAATATATTAACTAATATATATTCTATATAATACCTTTATTTAAACTACTTTAAAAAAAGCAAGTATATAAATAGGCAAAAAAATAGTAAGAAACCTTTAATATTATAAAAAAAGCTATTATAATAGTATTAATTATATTATAATATAACCTAAAACTATTTATAATACTAGAAACTTATATATTAGACTATACTATTAGAATAAGAATAACTTAATTAGGACTAGATAGCAAGCCAAGACTAGTAAGATTTTAGTTAAGAAAACTAATAGGACCTGAAATAAATTATAATATCTATAATAAAGAACTACTAGCTATTATAATAGTATTTAAATATTAGAAAGTTTACTTATAAAAAATAAGATATACTATTACTATAAAGTCTAACTATAAGAATCTTACCTACTTTATAACGTATTTCCTGACCGAACCGGACACCCGACCGAGTCGGACACCTCGATATTCCATATTAAACAGCCGTTTTTATACCTAATTATCTCAACAATCAAGCTTCTAGA
>NW_027263685.1:0-6797 GCF_044049455.1 Aspergillus lucknowensis | reverse complement strand
TAATATTTAATATAAGTCTAGCTTCTAGTATTATTATTATAACTTTTTAAATATATCTTTTATATTTTTTAGGGTTTTCTAAATAAATAATTATATTATTAAAGTAAATAGTAATAATTTAGTTAAGATATTATTATAATATATAAATTATAAATCTTAAAAATTTTATAAGTAATTATATTAGTCCTATAGGTATAATAACCTATTTATATAACCTTTAGTCTATAAGAAATACTATTTTCTAGATATTATCTTTATATATTAAAAGATTGTAATAACCCTATTATATATTAAAAATAGTTATAATTTTTGCTTTTTATAGCAAGTCTTTCTTTTATCCCATATATAGTACTTTATTTATATCTAGTATTATAGTAACCTCTTTCCCAAGCAAGTCAATCACCCAACCGAACCGATCACCTTGGTATTCCATATTAAATGGCTATTTTTCAAATTGAATATCTCAACAACCATGCTTCTAGAAGAAGTATAACTTATATATAAAGCTTTACAAGGTATAATATATAGAAATATACAGGCTATAACTAGTCTATCCTTTTACTTTCCAGGGTATTATAAATTATACTGGTATTTCTGGTAATTTTTATTATTAGGATAAATAAAAACCAAGGCTTGAGAGGGTATAAAATAGATATTTAATAGTTTTATATTATATATACCTAATTATATTCATTTTATTAGTCTAGATTAGGTGGTGGTTGAGATAGTCAATTTGAAAAATAGACATTTAATATGGAATACCAAGGTGATCGGTTCGGTTGGGTGATCGACTCGCTTGGGAAAGATGTTATTATTAAGTTTTTTATAATTAATTACTATTCTTATTTTTCTATTCTTTTTTAGTATAAATATTAGTTATAATAAGATCTTGAACTTTAATTTATATATATATCTAGCTTCCAAGAATTTCTTAATAAACTTATCTTTTATTGCTAATTTTTTAGGTAATTTTTAATATTATTTAACTTGTAGTAGCTTAATATTTAATTTTAATAATATTTTTATCTTATATTATAGTTTATAACTAGATAACTAATAATCTAGTTTTATAAATAATTTAATAAACTTGTAATATTTCTTTAGTAATAATTTCTTGATTTTAGCAAGTTTAGCTTTATAAACTTTTATTAGCTTAGGATATCTATTTTTTATAAGTTAGATTCTTGTTTTATTATTTCTAGTTATTTTATTAAATTTTACTAATAATAGTATTTACCTATATTTTAATATTTCTATCCTTGTCTTGTTATTATTTTTAATAATTAAATAGTTTTTTTTATTACTACTTTTTAAGCTATTATTTAGTATATCAAGTCTTAACTTTAAATACTTGATTAATAAGCTTATTTAGGCTCTTAGACTTATTATTAATTAATATAAATATATTTTTAGTTCTTGCTTTTAATTCTTTATAATAAATATACTTAAGTATATTATCTTCTTATATTAGGTTAGATATAATCTAGTAAAACTTTATAGTATATTTTTTATAAATTATCTTTTTTTAGTATAACAAGTAGATCTAATTTTTAGTAACTTTTATAGTATTCTAGTTTTTAAATATCTATTTAAACTATTTCTTAAAAGCTTTATATTTATTAAAAATTATATTAGTTATAAGTTTTTTCTATTATTATAATTTTCCTAATAATTATACATATAAGGTTTAAACTAGTTAAATATAGGTTCCTTAAGATAAGAAATAATAAATATAATCTTGTTAGACTTAGGTATACTTTCTAAGTTATTAATATAAAAATACATATCTATTATAATTAAATAACTTTTTAGGATTACTTGCTTACCTTTAAATAGTTTAGGTTTATTTATCTTAATATTCTTAAATAACTATAATATGCTAACTTAGTTTAACAAGAAGTTAATTATATTACCTAACTATATAATCTTCTTAGAATTAGTTAGTTCTTAAGTAGTAACAGGTTCCCTAAAAGCAAAAGCTATTAGATTCCTAGGAATACTACTATTTCCTGCTATATTAATAGTAAATACTTTTTTTTACTTAATTAAGGATCTATAATTATTAAATTAGGATCTACTAATTAATTTATAGGAGAATACCTAAGGATATTCTTGATAAGGTAAAGAGAATATAGACTATTATGGTTAAACAAAGTATAGAAGAGGCAGATAATTAAAAGTAATTAGTAAATAATAGGTATATTATTAATCTAGTTAATTATAGATAGTAAACAAAACTTTTAGGTAATAATAGTTCTTATATATCTTATCCTATAGTATTCTTGAGTACTACATGATACTTATATTAAAGCGCCTGCTCTACTGTATCCAATCATATCCAATCATCTAATACTATTGTAATTTAGATTAGCCCTAGTGTCATATTACCCAATATGACTGGGTCAGCATATCTTTCCTCCGTTGTGCTGTGGCCAGGCGCTATAGCACAGCAGATCTATTGGCTGTTAATGTCCAATTCCCTGACACTATCTTAGCAAATATAAATAATATATATTAATAAAAAGAAAAGAACTAAATCTTAAGAAGCTATTAAAAAAAAGAGTACTTTATTAAGTAGATTATAACTCTTATTTAGAATACTATTATCCTATAGTTAGATATAATATTCTAGATAAAGAAGGTTTACTAATAATTTAATCAAGATTTATATAAGTTCCATGCTTATCTTAATATTTTTTAAAAAAAATCTAATAAATAACAAGCCTATTCCTTCTTTATAAAGCTTTATCTTGATTTTTATTAAACATTTTATAAAAATATATTAAAAATTTTAAAATTTTAAGATTATATAGTTTTAACCATAACTTATTACTAAAGTCTTATAGGAAGGTTTAGGAAACTAAACCTTAATAAATACCTATCTAGAAGGGATTAATTATCTAAGCCCTCTAGTTAATCCTAAAAGGATTTATTAGAAGAATATATAAATATATATAACTAATTATATATAAAGCTATACTATATATAATAAAATTATAATACTAAGATATAAACTATATAAGAAATTATAACTACTATTAATCCTAAACTAGCTCTTCTAGAAATTATTAATAGATTTTATTATAGGGCTACTACTAGTTATTTATAAAATTGTAGATTCTATTCTTGTTATTATTAATTATATTATGAAATAGTTTATATTTATATTAATATTTATAATTATAAAGGCTATATAGAACTTGTCAAGCTATTCTATTAACAAGTTAATCTTTATTATTAATCCTTTAAAAGTATTATTTTAGATTATAGTTTACTATTTATAAATAATTAGTAGTTAAAGATTACATACTATTATTATGTAAAACTTTATTTATTAACTATATTTTATTTATAAACTAATAGCTAAATAGAATAAATTAATCAAGTTCTTAAAAAATACTTATAATACTTTATTAATACTAACTAAATAACCTAGCTAAAATTATTAACATTAGCCTAATTTACTTGTAATAATATTTTTAATTCTATTATTAGTATTAGGCCTTATAAAGCTTTTAGAAAATATTTTCTTAATTTTTATTACTAGATTAAGGATAATTCTAAAATAAAAAAGATTCTAGTAGTAAAAAATTAAATTAAAAAATTTAAAAATTATATAAATTATTAACAAAATAATAGTAAGAAAATATTAAATATTATTTTAAATACTATAATAAATACTATAAATAAATAGAATTTAACCTAAAAAGCCTTATTAAACTATGAACCTAGAATTTAAAGCTAAAAGTTCTAAATACTAAATTAATACCTACCTTTATTAGACTATTTTAGATATTAAATAAAATAGGATTTTAAGTATGTTAATTTATTCTGTTAAATTAATACTCCTAAATCTATAATATCTTCCATATCCTACTTCTAGAATTCTAGTAAGAAAGAACTAATAATCTACTAACTATACCTAAGCTTAAAAATAATAAAAAATAAAAGGTTAAGAATATCCAAGATAAGACCAAAATTAATAGTAAAATATATTATCTTATAAAATAGAAAAACTAGCTATTAAAATATAATTAATAGATATCTACTACTAATATAACTAATACCCTAAAAATTATTAAGAAGTTCTATTAAGATAAAAAAAAGAAATTCTAATTTAGTTAACTAACTAGAAGTTAGAGAATACTATAAAAAACTATTTATATATATATAAAGACTTGTACTATTAATTAGATTTTATTTAATATTAATAAGAAATAGTTATTAAATTTTTTTAAATACTTAATACTAGCTATTTTCTTGTTTTTATAAAATTAGATAATTATAAAATATAAATAAAATAATATATAATTAAGTTTTTAAAAATACTATTCTAGCCTAGCTATTGTAAAAAAGATAATATTATATATTATTTAATATAAAAATACTAATATATCTAGCATGCCTTACTATAATTATAATTAGCTATTAATTTATTATACTAAAAATAACTAGACTTACCTATTTTTTCTATAATTAGATTAAATTATATTCTTAATAGTATCTAGCAATAATAAATATAAAAATAGTAGTAAGATTATAAATAGCTAGTAATATTAAGAATAATATATTATAACCTTATTTTATTATAATACTAGTATTACTTTTAATAGTTTAAAATTTCTTGTAAAACTATAGTATTAAAGTAAAATTAAAAAAGTTATTAATAATTCTAGCTAAAGCCTATATTTACCTAATCCTATTATAATATTAAGATATAAACTTCTAGAGACTACATATATTATTGTCAGAGGAACAAGGATCTACAGCCAATAAACCTGACGTGCTATAGCATCATATCAAGACACTAAAAAATAACAATATGCCAACCTAGTTATATCAGGTAATATAGCACTAGAGCCAACCTGAACTATAATAGTATCAGGTAATCTAATATAATTAGATATAATAGTATCAGGTAATCTAATATAATTAGATATAATAGAGCAGGTGCTCTAATATAAGTATTATATAGTACTCAAGGATATTATAGGAATAGATATATAAAAACTATTATTACCTATACCTAGAAGTTTTATTTACTATCTATTATTAACTAGATAATCTAACTTAACTAGATTAACAATACACCTATTATTTACTAATTATTTTGGTTATCTGCCTCTTTCTATACTTTATTTAACCTTAAAATATTCTATATTCTCTTTACCCTATCAAGAATATCCTTAGATATTCTCCTATAGATTAATTAGTAGACCCTAATCTAACAATAATAAACCCTTGATTAAGTAAAAAGAAGTATTTACTACTAATATAGCAGGAGATAGTAGTATTTCTAGGAACCTAGTAGCTACTACTTCTAGGAAATCTATTACTACTTAAGAACTAACTAACTCTAAAAAAATTATATAATTAGGTAATATAGTTAACTTTTTATTAAACTAAATTAGTATACTATAATTATTTAAAAATATTAAAATAAATAAACCTAAATTATTTAAAAATAAGCAAGTAATCCTAAAAAGTTATTTAACTATAATAAACATGTACCTTTATATTAATAACCTAGAAAATATACTTAAATCTAACAAGGTTATATTTGCTATCTCTTACCTTAAAAAACCTATATTTAATTAGTTTAAATCCTATATATATAACTACTAGGAAAAACTATAATACTAGAAAAAACCTATAACTAATATAATCTTTAATAAATACAAAACTTTTAAAAAATAGCTTAAACAAGTATTTAGAGACTAGAATACTATAAAAATTACTAAAAATTAAATCTATTTATTATACTAAAAGAAGATAACTTATAAAAAATATACTTTAAAGTTCTACTAGATTATATCTAACCTAATATAAGAAGATAATATACTTAAGTCTACCTATTATAAAGGACTAAAAGCAAGAACTAAAAATATACTTATATTAATTAATAATGTCTAAGAGCCTAAACAAGCTTATTAATTAAGTATTTAAAATTAAGACTTGATATACTAAATAATAGCTTAAGAAGTAGTAATAAAAAAAACTATTTAACTATTAAAAGTAATAATAAGACAAGAATAAAAATATTAAAATATAGATAAATACAGCTATTAATAAGACTTAATAAAATAACTAAAATAATAAAAAAAAGAAAAAGTTTAATAAAAAATATTTTAAGTATAACAAACCTAGATATATTATAAAGAATTATTATATTAAAAAGAATTAAAGACTAGCTACCTATAATTTATAAATAAATATTATTTAAATAATTTATAAAACCTAAGTTAATACTACTAGAATAATAATTAAACTAATAAACTAGGAATAATAACTAGTATATATAACTAAGGATATTCATGCTATCTATATACTTGTTAATATAAGAGATAATATAATTATTATTTTAAGATTAAACAAGCTATATAAAGAATAGCAGGAAAATATAAAAAAACTAGCTAATATTATTATAACTATAAAAAGTAGCAAGAAAAATATAAATATTAATAAAAAAAAAGATATCCAAGACTATAAAAAGAAAAGGGAAGAATAATACTAAAAATATAAAGAAATATAAATATTAAATACTAAAAAATAAAAAAGATATTTACTAGACTTTAAAGAAAGGTTAACTTAAATATTATATAATATTAATAAATTACTTATAGTAGAACTATATATTTAGAAGCATGAAAATTACTATAAAATTTATTAATAAGAATCTAATAATATAAATAATAAATAATATTACTTGGTAAAAGGAAAATAAAATAATAATAATAAAATCTCTTTTTTAACTAACAAGTTTTATATATAATTAATAGTTTAAAATATTAATAAAA
>NW_027263684.1:0-7416 GCF_044049455.1 Aspergillus lucknowensis | reverse complement strand
AGTATATTAAATACTATAAAAAGTATTTACTTAGACTAGACTATTAAAATAAATAACTTCTAATTAAAACAAGCTATTTATATTAAAGTTTTAGAAAATATTTATAAAAATATATAGAATAAGACAAGATATATTTACTACTAACTATTAATAAACTAATATATAAGTAAAAAGAATAATTTAGTTAATTAAATAATATCTATAGTATTATATAAATTAAAATTAAGATAATTAGAATTGCTACCTGTAGCTTAATTTATAATTAATAATATAAAAAATATAATAATAGGTATTATACCCTATTACATAAATCTTAGAAGAAATCCTAGAATATATTAGGAAATACTACTAGCTAAAAAATAATTAGATATAATATTAATACATGTTACTTATATAAAAATATTATACTAATCTATAGCTAATAATATTAGATAAATAAAAAAGAAAATAAAGTTTTATTATAATAAAAAGTAGAAGAATATACTATAACTTTAAAAAAAAGAGTTTACTTGCTATAATAAATAATAAAAAAAAGAAGTTTAATATTATAAATAAGTAATCAAGTAATAAACTTAATATAGTAAGATATAGACTATTTAAAATTAAAAAAAACTTATAAATAATAACTACTATTTAATATTAATAGCAAGAATATAAGTTTATCTAGTATTTTATATTTTATTACTTAAACTAATAAAAAATCTAAAAAATACTAATAATAAAATAACTAAGGTTAATAGAAAGTATAAAATTAAAGGAATCCTAGATTAATAAATAAAGAAAAATTAGATTTAATATCTTATTAAATAAAAAGATTACCTATTAAAAGATAACCTTTAGAAGCTAGTTAGGTATCTTAATTGCCCTAAAAAGATTCTAGAATTCTAGTAACAAACTAGTTAAAAAAAATCTTCTAAAAAAGGTAATAAAAAAGTATTAGTAGCTTGCATAATAAAAGCCTATAAGGCTTTATTTAAAATAACTAGTACTTATTATATTTTTTAATTTTTTTAATTTATACTTTTCTTTTTTTTAACTTTCCTTGTTTTATAATTTCTTTAAACTTGTAAAAGATAAACTTATTTACCTTGTTATAAAAGAGCTCTTTTTAATAGTATAACTAATTTATGAAAGTAAATATTATTTAAAGCTTGTTATTTACTCTCTTTTTATTTTTATAAATCTTTTATTAAGTATTAACAAGTTAATATTATTTTATATTTAAAAATAAAGGTTTTAACTTAATATAATAGGTTATTTCTTTTAATATATATTTACTATAATAATTTAAATCTTTAGATTCATAATACTTTTTTCTAAAATAATTATAATAGATATATAAGAAGACTATTTTAAAGCTCTTGTTTGTAATTTTCTAGACAAGAAGGTTCTTTTAAATACTTAAACTTAAAGATATTACAAGTTAGTACTAAGATATTAAGGTAAAAAGAAAAATAAATTAAAACTAAACTTACTTGGAAAATACTACTTATTATATTTTTTAAGAACAAAAAATCTTAAGAAAAAGGGATTATTAAAAGCCTTAGATATTAATAGCTAATAAATCTATTATATTATAATATTATACTATAATATAATAGGTAAATAATAAGCTAACCTGGTTATATTAAGTAATATAATACTAAGATAAAAGGGGACTATAGTAGTATTAGATAATCTAATATATTTAAGCAAGTTGTTATGAACCCCTCAGGATCATCAGCAGCAAGGCGGAACCACAAGGCAGAACCTTGAGGGCGTGCAGAACCTTGGGGAACACATAAAGAGCAAGGACACGCACCAGACATGCATACCTGCAACTAAGAAATCCTGGAGGGGCCTATTTGGGGGTAGGTATAGTAGAGGTATATATAAATAGTATAGGAATATATACCTAATATATACCTAATAGCTATAACTCTATAAAATTTAAGAAAAACTATATATAATTTCTAAGTATATATATAGGTAATATATACATGCTAATAATATATATATAACTATTATAGTTCTTGGAAAACTATACCCTAGTATATATATACTAGGTATATATATCTAGCCAAGACTAAAAGATAGAATAAATTATTATATAATATAATTATAACTTGCTAAAAAAATACTAAAACCTAAAATAACCTAGTAAAGAGACTATATAATTATATACTATTAGTATATTATTTAATAGTAAGAAAATAGTATACAAGACTATATAACCTAATTAGATATACTATTTAGTATACTATTTAAAAATAGAAAAATAATAGAAACTTAGGAATACTTAAGGATACTTATTACTATTATATCTAGCTTTTTTATTTTTATAATTAATATTATTATTATTCTAGAATAACCTGCTCTAAAAATCTTTATAAAATAACTTGTCTAGTACTTATTTTATAGGTTATAATATATATATTATAAGCTAGCCCTACTTTTTTACCTTAATTTTAACCTAACTATAATAAGTCCTTATACTTGTTAAATAAGATTATACTAGGTAAGACAAGTCAATCTAAACCCTTTAGAAGTCTTGTATAAGAGCCTAGGGTTAGGAGCATATAAAAGGTTATTACTTTAATAATAAATTAATTACTAGTTAGTATAAGTTATATCTTAGATTAACTTAAAACTACTAATATAATATCTTAATACTAGTACCAAGTTACTATATCTTTTAAGGGTGAAACCCTGTAGGAGACTATTGCCAGAATATAGGTATAACTTAACAAATAAACTAGAGTTATTAACCAAGTTACTAGTAACCTGAACTAGTAGAATAATATACTTAAAAATAATAAAACTTTAAAAAAGTATTAGGAGATATTAGAGTAGCTTTAGGATTATATTTTTATGCTTGAGACTAAACTTAGGGCTAAGACCTTAAAGATTAAGGTGCCTGAACCTTTTAATAGTACCTGGACCAAGCTATATTTCTTCCTCACGCAAATATAGACCTTTATTAATATTAATTAGGACAAGCTAGTTAGCAAGACTAATAAGATTATATTTGTATCTACCTATCTCAAGAAAAAAATATATAAGTAGTTTAAACCTTTTATAAAAGAATAGTAAAAAGCTAGAGAAGATAGGGATAAGCTAGCTAGTAATACCAAGTAGCTATTTACAAGCTATAATTACTTCAAGGAGTAGCTTACTTATGTTTTTAAAAATATTAATAAAACCTGCAACACTAAAAAATAGATTAGGAAGATATACTAGTCTAGAAGGAATATAGGCATACTTATCTTAGAGTTCTAATAAATTATATTATACTTAATATAGGAAGATAATACTTTTATATACTATTTTAAGAAGGCCCTAGATTATAATATCTAGAAGAAAATAGTATTTCTACCTAGACCTAATACCCTAGTAAGGATATATAACCTAGTATCTAGGATTAGAAACTAGCTTAGGGAACTAAGAGAATAACAAGGCTAATAGAACCATGGGAGATACTATTCTAGAAGAAATTAGGGTAGATATAATAGCTATCATGCTAATAATAACTAATAATCCTAGACTAGACTCTAGGGAAACAGTAATTTATATAGACCCTAATCTATAGACTTGAATATAATAATCTCTAAGATAGAACAAGATTATTGCTAGAAAAAAAATCTATACTTTTTCTATAACAAATCTAGTTATAAGGCAGTAGACTACAAGAAGTAGAAATAGCATGGCTAGAGACCCTAAAAAAGAGCTAGATAATATTAACTAAGGGCCATGTAGAAAGTTGCAATACTAAACATAACTAGAGAGTAGAATAATAATACTAGTAAGATACTTACTATAACCAATAATTCCCTAGAAGAGGCTAAAAGAGCCTTAGCTTAGGATAAGCATGCTATAATAAATAATACCTAGGATGCTACTAGAAGAAGGCGAAGTATACCTCTAGCAGCTTGGAATAAACTTAAACAAAATACTAGAAGACAGGATCTAAATCTTATACCAAACTTGCCAGGAATAATAGCCATGCTATCTAGGGAAACAAGAATAGATATTAGAGGGTGTATCAAGCAAATTACTAATATTACTAGTAAGATATGCAAAAAGGAAAAAATACTTAAGATAATTACCAAAATTCTTGCAAGTATTAAAAAAATAATTAAATAGCTAAATAGAATTCTCTAAAATAAATTACTATACTAGCTAAAATATTAGCTTAATACTATAATTTTATAAACTAATAAAAAAGTAGCTAAGAGAATAGATGGGTTCTACTATAATAAAGCTATTAATAACAAGCTAGTTTAAGAAGAGGAGTATAGCAACTTTCCTGTAATTATATAAAAAGTTAACCTACTTGATAAATAATATAGAATATAGCTAGAAGGCCTTGAGCCTAGCAAGAAGAAACCTAGTAGTAGGTTTATAACCCTAGAAGAAAAAGCCCTATAAAAAGATAATACTAAAAAATATAAGCTATACTAGTATTAGCTATAGGCCACGGGACTATATAAAAACAAATAGTATTAGAGATAGTAATTAGAGTTTTTAAAAACTAGCAAAGATAAGCTTGCCTATTAGACTAATAATATTATTATAGCTATACAAAAGGATCCTTGGAAACTTACTAAAGGTCTAAGGGATTTCTTTAACCAATACCTATACTAGAACTTAACATGTTAGGAAAGAACTAAGAACTATTAGTAGAAATATATTAAAACCTGTAATAAGTACCTGGAAACCTGTACTATCTATAGATAAAATAATAGTAACTACTACTTGTAATTATATAAACTATCTAACAAGTAGTCCTAGGAATCTAGAAAGTATCTACCATGCTAGCAGGATTAGTATAAATATATTAATACTAATATATGGTATTTCTAGTATAATAATATACTATAGCTAATATATTATAATTTATACTATATATATTATAAAGATACTAAGCAAATTATATACTACTAGCTAAAGTAACCAAAAATAATTAACCAAAATAACTAGTACCTATGCTAAAAACTATAATACTTATATAAATTATACTAGCAATATCTAGAGTATAGGATATACTATTAAATAGCCTACTATAAGAATTATTATATTATATACTACTAGGCCAAGCTTGGGAATTATTTTTTATACCCAAGGCAAGGGGAACAAGTACTAAAATAGGAAGAATAGTATCTTATAGCTATCAAAACTTAGGTAAGAAAGTATTTTATCTAACTTGCTAAAATACAAGAAAAGCAAGCCTATATCTTGATTAACTTAGGAGCTACTAGAAACTATATTAGCCTAAGTTTTATAGAAAAATTAGAGATTAGAAATATTTAAAAAAAAATACTAATACCTATAGCAGGACTAAATAGAGAAAACCTAGAAAATACCTTGTTAATAGTTAAGTTAGGACCTCTACCTATTATAGTAAAGGAAAGGACTTTTAAACTAAGTTTTAATATTATACTCTTGGGCAAGTATAATATAGTATTAAGGATCCTATAGCTTAAGAATCTTAATCTAGATATTAACTAGATTAAGAGAGAGATCTAGTAAAGAAATAATAAATAGCCTAAAAATAGAAGAGACTTAAAGAGGCTAGTATTTTATAGTATGCTTATATAGCAAAGTATAAGGCCAAGTAATTTATAGGGGGATTAAAGACTAGTAGCCAACCTGCAGGTACTAAAAGTCTAGTAAAACAAATTATTATAGTAATATTAAGACTATTAAAAAAAATATAGCTAATAAGTTTACCTAGTTAGGCTACTAGTAATATTATAAATAGCAAAATTATTATAAATAGTAAAAAAATAAGACCTTAAAAGATCCTAGTTATAAGTAACTAGATTAACAAGGAACTAACTATTCTAGATAAGTATAGTTAATTCTAGGACATGTTCTAGTAACCTAATAAACTAGAGTTACTATCTTATAGGCCTTATAACCATACTATACTTATTAAGGAAGGTATTAAATTAAACTACAAATAGATTCTACTATTAAATAACTAGGAATCCCAAGTACTAAAGGAATATATTAATAACCAATTTAAGAAAGGAAATATCCAACCTTTATACTTACTTATAGAATATAGAGTCCTATTTATACTAAAAAAGGATAAAAGTAATAGATCGTGTATTAACTTCTAACTACTTAATAATATAACTATTAAAGATTAGTACCTACTATCTTTAATCCAAGAAATTTAGGACAAAATCTAAGGGACAGCATGGTTTACAAAGTTTAATATTATTAACACCTACTACTATATCAGGATTACAAAAAAAAAAGAATAGAAAATAGTATTTCAAACAAAATTTAGTTTTTATAAATATCTAGTAATGCTATTTAGGCTTACTAATATACTACCAATATTTTAGAGACTTATTAATAAAGTACTAAAACTAGAAGACAAGGAAAACAACAAAAAAGAGAAAAAGGAAGAGGAAAACACACCTTAACTAATAAATAAATTTGTGCTTGTATATCTTAATAATATACTAGTTTTCTTAAGAAACAGAAACAATACATGAAACATGTTAAACAAGTCCTTAAAAGAATAAGGAAAGCTAAACTATAATATAAACTCAAGAAGTATAAATTTTATATTTAGGAAACTAAGTTCCTAGGCTACTAGATTACTATAAATAAGTTAAAACCCAAAGCCTCTAAAATAATAGCTATTAAAGAATAGCCTATATTAAAAAACTTAAGAAAACTATAGCAATTTCTAGGGCTTTTAAACTACTACTAAAAATATATTAACTAATATATATTCTATATAGTACTACTATTTAAGTTATTATAGAAAGAACAAGTATATAAATAGACTAATAAGTAGTAAAAAACCTTTAGTACTATAAAAGAAGCTATTACTATAGTACTAATTATATTATAATATAATCTAGAGCTACCTATAATACTAGAAACTAATATATTAGACTATACTATTAGAGCAAGAATAACTTAATTAGGACCTAATAGTAAACTAAGACTAGTAGAATTCTAGTTAAGAAAGCTAATAAGACTAGAAATAAATTATAATATCTATAACAAAGAACTACTAGCTATTATAGTAGTATTTAAATATTAAAAAATCTACTTGTAGGGGGTAAGATATATTATTACTATAAAATCTAACTATAAGAATCTTATCTATTTTATAATAACTAAAAAGTTAACAAGAAAATAGGCAAGATAGGTAGAGCTACTTTTATAGTATAACTACTAAATTAAGTATTATAAGGATATAGAAAATAGCCAAGCTAATACCCTTAATAAATAACTAGATTACAAGAACAAGATTAGGGAACCTTGACCAGCAATTCTAAGGAAAAACAAAGATAGAATACTTGGGAATAATCTAATAATCCTAGTAGCTACTATATAGTTATTAGGTACTATAATTAATATAATTAAGAAAGCTATAAAGGAGGACAAGCTAATATAACAAGTCTTTAT